>NC_042962.1:46564295-46624295 GCF_901001165.1 Salmo trutta
CGTTGTCTCTAATTGGGGATCATATTTAAGTAGTTGTTTTTTTTAAGTAGTTGATTATTTTGAGTTAGTGCATGTAGCACCTCTGTCGTCACGGTTTGTGTTTTGTTTATAGTTTATTGTTTGTCTTGCAAAGTTTCACATTAAAATAAAAGATGTGGAACGATACCCACGCTGCGCCTTGGTCTCCTTCCTACGACGAATGTGACGTTATTACAATTGTATATAAGTGATCATAATGCTATTTTCTTTTCTCATTATCCCTAGCCCTCCCTCCCTCCCTCCTCTCTAGTCCACCCCTGTGCAACCCCAAATGCATCCCCCTCCCTAGTTTCTCGACCAGCAGATGTTAAAAAGAGTGGTTTTCCCCCTCCATAACCCTCAGAGCCGCCTCCACCTCCACCCTGGCATCTAATTAGGGGTGTACACAAAGACTCCCAGATGTCAGGACTGTCCGTGGACCTTTGATTGCATCCATTCCACCCGGCTGACTTGCTGGCTGGCTGACTTACTGTCTTACTGGCTGGGACGAGTGCGTAATATGGCCATAGACGTGTGTCTCTCTTTGTTGTATCTGTGTCGCCCCCCATACAGAAGACCGGTTTTACACAGCGTAAATTGGGTTTGGTGTAAATCATTTGGAGAAAGGAGGGGCTGTTGTGTGTGAGGAGATAAGGAGATGAGGATAGGGAGGTCCCTGTGGGATTGTATTTTATGATGATAGCGTGGGCCAGAGATCATCACAGACGTAATCTGTTCCTAGTATCCAATGGCCTATTTATGCTGTTCCCTTGGCCAATGAACAGACGAGTGAGACTCCATCAGCTTCTACAGCATATGGGATAGACTGGGTATCAAACCCAGGTCTCGGGACTGTGTTAGCCCTCTGAGCTAAAGTCTATAACCAATTCTTCGGGACTATCTCAAATGTGCTAATCACACCGAAAAGGCTACTCATCACACAAGTGTATGTTCACTGAACCACCTCTGTTACATACAATTATAATAATAATAAACTTAATAACAATAACAATATATGCCATTTACCAGACACTTTTATCCAAAGCGACTTACAGTCGTGCGTGCATACATTTTACATATGGGTGGCCCTAGCGGGAATCAAACCCACGACCCTTGGCATTGTAAATGTATGAAATAACATCCCTGAAATCCATTGGGGACATTTCCAGCCACTTGGACTTTTCACTGACGTTACCACGGACATTTGAATATGAAGTCTTTGTGAAATATCACGTGATGCATTTCCGTAGACACGCGTTATTGTAGTATTTTCAACATTCGGCTGGTGATGTAAGACACTGGTCTACAGACGTACGTCCTGCCTCGTGCATTTCCTCTCTTCTGCTTTCGGGCCAGTTGCACATATTTCTCCGAACTTGACCATGTCAGAAGCTGTTCATCCAAGATCGAGAGTCATTTGCTTTATTCAACCATTCGTTTTGTCCTTGTACGTTATCACGTTTCCCTACCTTCCCCCATTCTCATATCTGACTCCAAATGTGTTTGATTAAGCTTTAACGACCTCCTATCGACCACCTGTTTCTACACAACCTTACGGACCTGCTGCACTGCAAGGGTCACTTTTGCAGAGCGGGTATTGCCCCCCATTCACTTCAATGAAGACTGGGCATAAGCTGAACGGCTACATTACAGGCTCTCACTGCTCAGCGTAGACGTATTCTCTGGTTCTACTTTTCTGACTCCCCTGTTAGAGTTTACCCTACATTCAGTGGAAACGGTGTCATTGCATTTGACTGGTTAATCTATTACGTTTTTCGAGTCAGGGCAGTCAAGTTCAAACGTAAATCCATTTGAATCATTTGCTCTCGATTACCCACAATCCCTATCTGGCCGTCTGCAGGAAGCGTGGGGGCTTTACATCCAGTCTAATCTTTAGAGAGAAGGCACTAACTGAAAATGTAATCTAAACATGGAATGAGAATTACAGCTGACGTAATGTCCTGGCACACATAGCAATCAGACCTGGGTTCAAATACTATTTGAATCATTTCAGATACTTTGGGCATTTGTTTTAGCCTGCCAGATGGGGCAGGTTTTATAGTTTTGTGACAATTCTATTTGTTCCGTTGCGCCAGGCAAGCTCAATCGAACCCAGCGAAAGTATTTGAAATGATTTCAAACAGTATTTAAACCCAGGTTTGATTGACATCAAAGCTACTGAATGTAGGACCATTAGGGAGAAAATAACAAGAACAGGAACTGTCTGTGTTGGTGCCATAACGGGAGGAAGCCTGCATGACGTCCTGTCCTGTCGTTGATCAAGCCCTTTCCTTCAACGCTTAGATGTAGAGCAGCAAGAACGGGCCGACCAACCCGGCAGAACTGGTTGAAATGTCATCATAATGACGTCATTTCAACCAGTTTCTGGTTGTAATGATGTAATCTCAATCAGTTTTACCAGTGCTGGGGTAAGAGCAATCAATGAGTAGTCAATTGGGTTTTAGATTAACCATTTTTGTGTGGGTTTGAAATGCTATCTGGATATTAGCAGTATATTGACTGAACCTTTTGGATATGAGAGATTGACAGTGGATGTAGCATTTTGATGTCAGCAGCATACTGACTGACAGGTGTAGTCAAGCCATTTGAGGTCTCAGCCAGGGTGGAACAGACAAGCCAGAGACAGAGGGCCTTGGGACCAAGGGGATGTGGTTAGAAGACAATCTGTGAAGGCAAGTAAACCTGGAATAATTTAGCCTTAAAAGAGATGAATTGTATTCAGTACCCAAAGAGATTTTCTCTTTTGAAGTGGCTCCTAGAATACGCAACATACTGTAAATACACACACAATCCATACATTACATACTATACAGCGGTCATGACAGAAGGTGCCTGACCCTTGGCGGTCACTGTGCGACCTTTGACCCGGGCGCTTCACTGATGAGGAAGTTGTGTGCTTATTCTGTGGCAGGGCTGAGTGGAGGCACAGAGCTCTTTGTAGAGGAGTAGTATGCGTGAAGTGAAGTGTTTATCTTCTCCCTTAGCCTCCGTTGGCCCGGTCGCGCTGGTTCCCAACTCTGTTTGGAGAAGCCTATGAAAACATGAAGTAGGAGAAGGGAGGGAGGGGGACAGAAAACATATCAACTCAGGGATGATCAGCGGAGTGAGGCTCTCCCTCTCTCCAACACTTCCGGTTGCTATCAGGTTAGCAGAGCGAGCAGGCGGGCAGCACAACAATAACGGAAACGGTAGAAGTGGTAAGGAAAAAGAGAGAGATCGGGTGGGAAGCCAGGAAAGGGGAGGAAAGGAGAGAGAGGGAGAGAGAGAGGGAGAGGGGGAGAGGGAGAAGGAGAGAGGGAGAGCGAGAGAAAGAGAGAGAGAGACGCCACCGCCTCCTTCTCAGCTTCAAAGACGCAAAATATAACATGGACTCTGAGCTCTATAACAATTAGGATGATTGCTCTACTAACTTACTATAGTCTCACTACTGGTGTACCCACCAGCCAACTGGGAGAACCAAAGATAGTGTCTCTCCTGTACAAAAGAGTGATCTTTGGCTTCTCCCCACCCCTCCCCTCCCACAGTGGCTCCCATGACCGTGGCGGCGGGCTGCAGCGGAAGAGCAGGACCATGAACCGACACCTGGAGAGGAGGGAGCAGCTAAAGAGACTGTCGCTGGACAGCAGCTTGGTGGTAAGTCAAAGGGGCAAGCTCCTCTCTCTGTGTCTGTCTCTCTCTGTGTCCCTGTCACTCTCTGTGTCTCTGTCTCTCTCTGTCTCTCTTTCTCTCTCTGTGTCTCTGTGTCTCTCTCTCTCTCTCTCTCTCTCTCTCTCTCTCTCTCTGTGTGTCTCTCTCTCTGTCTCACTCTCTCTGTCTCGCTCACTCTGTCTCGCTCTCTCTGTCTCGCTCTCTCTGTCTCGCTCTTTCTGTCTCGCTCTCTCTGTGTCAAATCAAATCAAATGTTATTTGTCACATGCGCCGAATACAACAGGGAAATGCTTACTTGCAAGCCCTTAACCAACAATGCAGTTCAAGAAATAGACTTAAGAAAATATTTACTAAATAAATGAAAGTTAAAAAAAAAAATAAAAAAAAATTGTATGTATATATATATTTTTTTTTATATATATATATTTTTTTATATATAAAAATATATAACACAATAAAATAACAATAATGAGGCTATATACAGGGGGGTACCGGTACAGAGTCAATGTGCGGGGGTACAGGTCTCTGTCTCTCTCTGTGTCTTTCTCTGTCTCTCTCTCTATGTCCCTTTATGTGTCTCTGTCTCTGTCTGTGTCTCTGTCTCTCTCTCTGTGTCTGTCTCTCTCTATGTCTCTCTTTGTGTCTCCCTCTCTCTATGTCCCTTTATGTGTCTGTCTCTCTCTGTGTCTCTGTCTCTCTTTGTGTCTCCCTCTGTCTATGTCCCTTTATGTGTCTCTGTCTCTTTCTGTATCTCTGTCTCTCTCTGTGTCTCTGTCTCTCTCTGTGTCTCCCTCTCTCTGTGTCTCTCTCTGTGTCTCCCTCTCTCTATGTCCCTTTATGTGTCTCTGTCTCTCTGTGTGTCTCTGTCTCTCTCTGTGTCTCTGTCTCTCTCTGTGTCTCTTTCTCGCTATGTCCCTTTATGTGTCTCTGTCTCTCTCTGTGTCTCGGTCTATCTGTGTCTCGGTCTCTCTGTGCCTCCATCTCTCTCTATCTCCATCTCTCTTTGTGTCTCCGTCTCTCTGTCTCCATCTCTCTTTGTCTCCATCTCTCTTTGTTTCTCCGTCTCTCCCTGTGTCTCCGTCTCTCTCTCTGTGTCTCCATCTTTGTCTCTCTCTGTGTCTCCGTCTCTGTCTCTCTCTGTGTCTCCGTCTCTCTCTGTGTCTCGGTCTCTCTCTGTGTCTCGGTCTGTCTCTGTGCCTCCGTCTCTCTGTGTCTCTGTCTCTGTGTATATGTCTCTTTCTCTCTCCTTCACTACAACTCACACAGGTTAGAGAAAAGTACAAACCAGACATGGGTTTGATTAAGCCTGTGCCCAGAGTGCCAGATGGGCGGGATTTGCAGTTGCACTTTTGGGACTACTCCATTGGTTCCATTGAGGTTAACTCAATCAAGTGCAGCTGAAGTTTTTAAAACAAAACAGCTACTATTTGGCTTTGAACCCAGGTCTGGTACACTAAACATACCCTGTCAGACGGTTTGAGAAAAAGCAGCCTCCTCTGGCTGTGTTTGTGTCGACGTGATTGACAGGCTTATCTATCCCCCGGTGTCTAGAGCGACACACAAGACTTTGAGAGTGGAAACTTGTTTTTGTCAGGGTTAACTCAAGGTGAACTCAGTATTAAGTGCTCCTTTGGAATGTCAAGTACAAGCACGTCTGCCTGTGGTGGTAGGTCTCGATTATGGCCTTCCCGTTCTTATTTTTGTTTTCACATTGTTCTTTCCGGCATGGTTCCAGCAACTATGGTGGATGTTTAACCAGGCCAGCACAGTACAACCTGCCTTAGCTTGGCTTGGTTTAGCCCTAGTGTAGGGTGTCCAACCACTCTGCCCAGAGTGGGGGAAAACACGCTTTGGTTATGAAATTTCCCTTCCTTATGTTATAAAATGAAATACATTTGACCAGGATATTCTTCACGTTCTGAATCATTCAGTGGGGTCTTTCTTTAATGTATCATTAACATTATATTCAAAATGTCAGATACATCCGGCAATAAGCAAATGAACTCTGTTGTCAGAGCGGTGCCGCTTCTCACAGCGACGCGTTGCGGTGGTCTCCTGCAGAGTTGTTCCACACGAGGTGAATTGAATGTTAGAGGCTTTGAAAATAAAACGCTTGCGGTAGACTCAGTGCTCCGTTGACATTTCTCAGAGATACGCTTGTTTTTCGGAGAAATCTTCCAAAAAGAACAGGAATTTCCCATTAATATGAAAAGCCATATACTAAAATATGAAAATACCACATGTCATGTCTCAAAATTGATATCTATCTTACCTCTATATTGTTTTATGTCCTTCGGATTCAAGAAGAACGATGAGAGTTTAACGGTGAGCCTGTCAGTTTGCCTTAATTCTCTCACAGCATCCAGCCTAGCTGACATACTGTTATTTTGCGGATTTTTCACCACTTTTAGTCTCTGGCCTCCATTGATTTAGTTACCCTAATCTTGGCCATCCTTCAAGGGTAAAAACTAAAATAACTTTGGAACAGATTACGATAGAGACATGAGGTTTGGGACCATTGGTTTTTTTAAAGGAATATCAACAGAATTCACAGATTTTACCCATTGGTCAAAAGATGCATTTTTGATTGGACACCTTCCCTAGTGGGAACGAGGTTTATGTGTATCAGAAATAAACTCAGCAAAAAAAGAAACGTCCCTTTTTCAGGACCCTGTCTTTCAAAGATGATTAGTAAAAATCCAAATAACTTCACAGATCTTCATTGTAAAGGGTTTAAACACTGTTTCCCATGCTTGTTCAATGAACCATAAACAATTAATGAACATGCACCTGTGGAACGGTCATTAAGACACAAACAGCTTACAGACGGTAGGTAATTAAGGTCACAGTTATGAAAACTTAGGACACTAAAGAGGCCTTTCTACTGACTCTGAAAAACACCAAAAGAAAGATGCCCAGGGTCCTTGCTCATCTGCGTGAATGTGCCTTAGGAATGCTGCAAGGAGGCATGAGGAATGTAGATGTGGCCAGGGCAATAAATTGCAATGTCCGTACTGTGAGACGCCTAAGACATCGCTACAGGGAGACAGGACGGACAGATGATTGTCCTCGCAGTGGCAGACCACGTGTAACAACACCTGCACAGGATCGGTACATTCTAACATCACACCTGCGGGACAGGTACAAGATGGAAACAACAACTGCCCGAGTTACACCTGGAACGCCCAATCTCTGCATCAGTGCTCAGACTGTCCGCAATAGGCTGAGAGAGGCTGGACTGAGGGCTTGTAGGCCTGTTGTAAGGCAGGTCCTCACCAGACATCACCGGCAACAACGTCGCCTATGGGCACAAACCCACCATCGCTGGACCAGACAGGACTGGCAAAAAGTGTTCTTCACTGACGAGTTGCGGTTTTGTCTCAGCAGGGGTGATGGTCGGATTTGCATTTATTTAGCGTTACACCGAGGCCTGTACTCTGGAGCAGGATCGATTTGGAGGTGGAGGGTCCATCATGATCTGGGGTGGTGTGTCACAGCATCATCGGACTGAGCTTGTTGTCATTGCAGGCAATCTCAACGCTGTGCGTTACAGGGAAGACATCCTCCTCCCTCATGTGGTACCCTTCCTGCAGGCTCACCCTGACATAACCCTCCAGTATGACAATGCGACCAGCCATACTGCTGATTCTGTGTGTGATTTCCTGCAAGACAGGAATGTCAGTGTTCTGCCATGGCCAGCAAAGAGCCCGGATCTCAATCCCATTGAGCACGTCTGGGACCTGTTGGATCGGAGGGTGAGGGCTAGGGCCATTCCCCCCAGAAATGTCCGGGAACATGCAGGTGCCTTGGTGGAAGAGTGGGGTAACATCTCACAGCAAGAACTGTCAAATCCGCCCCCCTTGTTCAGGGACACATTATTCCATTTCTGTTAGTCACATGTCTGTGGAACTTGTTCAGTTTATGTCTCAGTTGTTGAATCTTGTTATGTTCATACAAATATTTACACGTGTTATGGTTGCTGAAAATAAATGCGGTTGACAGTGAGAGGACGTTTCTTTTTTTGCTGAGTTTATGTGACACGGAAATAATAGGTTTAAGTCATTTTCATGAGAGAAGGAAAGATGTTGATTAAATGGTGGTCATGAAATGATACTGAAAAGTGGTTCACTTTCATTCACCATTATATGATCATATCCTCAAATCACTTCAGCGGGACATCACGTGCCCGATTACTGCGCCTTGTTTATGACACCCTATGTGATAACAGGCGGTGCAATTACCGTTTGAAGATTTGGCATATGGTGTTTATTGCTTTAATTTGACACGGGTTGGCCTGGTTCACTGTCCAGGCTGATACTGGGCCATATTAACCACACGCCATACTATTCAACAATATTGGTCTGTTCATTTACTCATGCATGCGTTGTCTCTTTCTCTCTCAAGGGACAGCTGGAGCTAGATGCGCCTGTTTTATAGTGTACACATGGAGAATGAATCATATCATGACTATTAAGACTGGTAGACTTATAGGCACAATCGCGTCATCTTCCATACTAGTTCCTAGACATTTCCGTAACACTAACATAGGTTGTCTATAGTCCATTATCAGCTATTATGTGTGTACATCTCAAAATTGACACTGCATTATGACTGCATTGTAACTCATTGTGAGGGTTTGTAATGCATTATAGATATTGGTGACATAGAAAGTGTTACCGACAGTTCTTATATCAGCTGGAGTATATAGGGGCAGAATGGGGTTTTGTTGCCCTAGGAGAGGAGCAGAAGGAGCCCTGTAGCATTAGTACAGGGCTAGTGTGGAGCTAGTGACAAAATGGGGCCAGCGGGCTGAGTTGTTACCCAGGAACGGGGGCACTATGGTGGAACATGTCTGGCTCTGGCCTGCCCTGGTGAGGAGGGATGTGGATGATCCCAGCCAGGGTTCCAGAGCCCTCGTGGCCCTGGCAGAGAAACTCACTAAAGCCTGTAAACACTCCCTTTCCTGAGAGGATATGAGCCTCCCGATACATTTATTTTCCCAAGCATCTGTGAAAACAAGAAAGGTCATTTCTGACATTCCGTCTGGCGACAGGCCCAGCATTCATGTTCCAGTTTCCAGCTCGAATCAGAATGTACCTGTATCTGGTCACCGGATAGACAATGGGTCTATGAATCTATGAACATAGGGATTTTGTGTAATTGTCTGCCAGTAGATTGTCTGCCAGTAGATTTGAAAACATTACATTTGTCGGCTCCCTTTGTTGGGATATGTAAAGTATTTTGACAATGTTTGTAAAAAGGATCCAACACTTACATTTTTTTTTTTGCCTAAAATGACATACCCAAATCTAACTGCCTGTAGCTCAGGCCCTGAAGCAAGGATATGCATATTCTTGTTACCATTTGAAAGGAAACACTTTGAAGTTTGTGGAAATGTGAAAGGAATGTAGGAAAATATACCATTAGATCTGGCAAATATAATACAAAGAAAAAAAACAACCTTTTTTTGTATTGTTTTTGTGCCATCATCTTTGAAATGCAAGAGAAATGCCATAATGTATTATTCCAGCCCAGTTTCAATTTAGATGTTGACCACTAGATGGCAGCAGTGTATGCACAAAGCTTTAGACTGATCCAATAAACCATTGAATTTCTGTTCAACATTTTGTGTCAAGACTGCCCAAATGTGCCAAATTGGTTTATTAATAACTTATAATATTAACTTTCTAATGATCAATTAGCCTTTTAAAATGATAAACTGATAAATGATAAACAACATGCCTTTGGAAAACAGGAGTGATGGTTGCTGAAAATGGTCCTCTGTACGCCTATGTAGATATTCCATAAAAAATCATCAGTTTCCAGTCATTTACAACATTAACCGTGTCTACACGGTATTTCTGATCAATTTGATGTTATTTTAATGGACAAAAAAATGTAATTTCTTTGTGGAATAGTACCTACTGTACATACACTACTGGTCAAAAGATTTAGAACACCTACTCAAGGGTTTATCTTTATTTTTAATATTTTATACATTGTAGAATAATAGTGAAGATATCAAAACTATGAAATAACACATATGGAATCATGTAGTAACCAAAAAAGTGTTAAACAAATCAAAATATATTTTATATTTGAGATTCTTCAAATAGCCACCCTTTGCCTTGATGACAGCTTTGCACTCTCTTGGCATTCTCTCAACCAGCTTCATGAGGTAGTCACCTGGAATGCATTTCAATTAACAGATTTGCCTTCTTGAAAATACATTTGTGGATTTTTTTCATTCTTAATGCATTTGAGCCAATCAGTTGTGTTGTGACAAGGTAGGGGGTACACAGAAGATAGCCCTATTTGGTAAAATACCAAGTCCATATTTTGGCAAGAACAGCTCAAATAAGCAAAGAGAAACGACAGTCCATCATTACTTTAAGACATGAAGGTCAGTCAATACAGAACATTTCAAGAACTTTGAAAGTTTGAAAGTGCAGTCGCAAAAACCACCAAGCGCTACGATGAAACTGGCTCTAATGAGGACCACCACAGGAATGGAAGACCCAGAGTTACCTCTGCTGCAGAGGATAAGTTCATCAGAGTTACCAGCCTCAGAAATTGCAGCCCAAAGAAATGCTTCACAGAGTTCAAGTAACAGACACATCTCAACATCAACTGTTCAGAGGAGACTGTGTGAATCAGGCCTTCATGGTCAAATTGCTGCAAAGAAACCACTACTAAAGGACACCAATAAGAAGAAGAGACTTGCTTGGTCCAAGAAACATGAGTAATGGACATTAGACTGGTGGACATTTGTCCTTTGGTCTGGAGTCCAAATTGGAGATTTTTGGTTCCAACCGCTGTGTCTTTGTGAGACGCGGTGTGGATGAACAGATGATCTCCGCATGTGTATTTCCCTCCGTAAAGCATGGAGGAGGGGGTGTGATGGTGTGGGGGTTCATTGCTGGCGACACTGTTTGTGATTTATTTAGAATTCAAGGCACACTTAACTAGCATGAGCTACCAAAGCATTCTGCAGTGATACGCCATCCCATTTGGTTTGGGCTTAGTGGGACTATCATTTGTTTTTCAACAGGACAATGACCCAACACACCTTCAGGCTGTGTAAGGGCTATTTGACCAAGAAGGAGAGTGATGGAGTGCTGCATCAGATGACCTGGCCTCCACAATCCCACAACCTCAACCAAATTGAGATGGTTTGGGATGAGTCGGACCGCAGAGTGAAGGAAAAGCAGCCAACAAGTGCTCAGCATATGTGGGAACTCCTTTGTTTAACACTTATTTGTTTAATACATGATTCCATATGTGTTATTTCGTAGTTATATCTTCACTATTATTCTACAATGTAGAAAATAGTAAAAATAAAGAAAAACCCTTGAATGAGTAGGTGTTCTAAAACTTTTGACCGGTAGTGTATGAAAGAAGATATCTGGCTTTATTGATCCAATTAACTCCAATATACTTTATACAGGAAGTCAGTTTGGTTTTATATTTAATATCCCCATGCAGGGTTATCTTTCTAAAGGAAGGGCGTAGGGCGAGCTGTAGCCTAACTAGGTTTGGGCTTAGTGGCTTAGTTGCATTACATAAGAGATCTGTGTTGTTAAAGTCTGCCTGCTGCAGATGAGACTGCTCTTAGTCATGCAATTATGCAGTGATGCAGTATATTGTATCTGAATGATGCCCTTCTGTGTCTGCCGCCTCTGCCTGCTCACAGCCCAGAGATTAGCCCTAATATAGGTCAGGATCCAGCTCCATCAGAGTCATTCTGCTGCTCCCTCATGCCCTGTCACTTCTCATAGTACATGTTAGTACATGTTAGTACATGTTAGCCATGCATGCACCATGGATGAGGCCAGACCTAAAATGATTAAAGTGGCAATCTGCGATTGGTACATCCATTTGGTATAACTTATACATGTACCTGCCTCATGAGGTTAGGGTGACCACTTTGTTGTTGTTGTTTGAACTGCAGACTGGCCCTTCAAAGCTGGGGGGGGGGGATACATTTGTGAAATTATATAGGGGGGGGGGGGGGTACATTTGTGAAATTATATATGTTTTTGTCTATTTGAGTTGCACAATTCTAGTAACGTTTTCAAAATTCCCGGACTTCCAGAAAACCTAGTTGGAATGCAAACTGGGAATTCTGGGAAATGTATCAACATTTTGCAACTGTCTTCCCAGCCGTGACATCAGGCACATGCCGTACGACGATGTATCAGGAGGTATCAGGAGAAGAATGGGTGTGTTTATGAATCAGACATGAAACAACACCCTAAACCGTAACTGAGTAAGCAGCTTAGAATACCGTTGTTTCTGCAACCTCTCCCTATTTCCTGCCAAAATTGTATTTTATCCATGCGGCTATGCATTCATGTTTAGAGATAATTGACAAAAAAAGCAAAAGCAAATTGAAAATACTCCAAATGGAGGGTTAATAATCAAGAGTTCCACGTTACTGATTAAACACTCACTGGTTAGTTGTGAATTGTTGCTGAATAAACAGCATGTGGGAGTGCTTTCCTGTTTGTCTCTGTGTTGCGTTTCTGGGCAGAGCTGGATTCACATAGTATTTGTTTTCTTTGAATGTTTGATTGAGCCTTTCTGGAGTGCCATTTGGGCACGGTTTGCACCTTGCACTTTTGGTACTATTCCGTTGGTTCAATGTGCACCGGGCAAGCTCAGTCAAGCGCAGAGGAAGTATTTGAAAGGTAACAAATACTATCCAAACCTACGTCTGGTTTCTGGGTAGCTGTCCGGCTCCTGGTTCTGGGGAGCCTTTCCTCATATAATATATTTTATATGCTTGTTTTGTTCCATTGTTGTTATCCAGAGCCTATGTGTTGTTTCATAGGCCTAGTCCACAGAGCAATAAAACAAGCCAGAAATGGGAACATATCTCCAAAACAGACAAATTAGTTCGGTTTATGCGTCATTTAAGTGCAAATGAATTGGAAGATAAGCCACCATGGAGTCGGGTTGGTAAAGCTTTTTTTTTCTTCACCATAGCCATATTACAGTCAGCTACCACAGTGCCAAGTAGAGACATAAATAAAACATGGTGCTGGGTAGCAACTACTGTGTACGGGGGTAGACATGCTGGTTAAGGGGATTGGGCTCTTACATTACTATGCAGTCCAATGGGAAAGTCTGATATCACATCCTATGGCTGAAGCGACTGTGTAACTGAGAGTTATAACAGTGTAGAAATCCAGTGACAAGCCACTGTGGTCAGAGGCCTGGGTTCTCACACTAGACTATAGTATAACAGCATGTATAACTCTAAAGTGGATGTCTCCACAGTCCACACACTGTTTTAAAGGTGGCTTAGGGTTCATATGACATGTGTCAAATAATCATAACGGAGAGAAGTGATCAGGGTTTAACCTGTGACCTATTCCTTTTAGCACCTGGTGGAGCTAAGGGCCTCAACGGTGATCAGGGAGCATGTGATAGTTTTACATAATGGGGATTTGGAGTCCTGGCTACAGTCTCATGGGAACTGCCTTGGTGGAGTTGCCTCTGATGGGGCTAGAGACAAATGATTACAGCCTTGGATGTGGGATCACGATTCCTCCGATCTGAGTTCCAACTCAGTGGCATCCTCCATATTCACCTTATCCTGTGGGTAAGAGTAGTCGGGCGCTCGGCCCCCTGTTTGCTCATAAAACCGGTTTAATCGCTACCGAGGTCGTTTTGATGGTGCTACTGGCCACTCGTCTAGTTTTCCGACCTTAATGAGATTTGTCTAGCCCCTGAGACTTAATGAAACTTGCCTCTGGTTTTATTTCATGTAATTATGAATTCCATATGGGCTTGTTAATCACATTCTGTATAACATCTATTAGGTATTTAATACACATATTAGATAGTATTTCCTACTCACGACATGTCTGGGAAAACATGGTATAATGAAATCGTTCTAGGGAACGGTACCTTGTAGAGCGTTGGGGGTTTGAGACATCATACTATATCTCATGATTTTCAAGTTGATTAGCCCATAGAAAGAGGAAATGTGGATACAGTTACTGTAGAGAAAGCAATGAGTGGCATTGCTCTTCACTAATGCATTCCACTTTAACTAATTGTAAGAGCCACATGTGCCTGTATACTGTAGGTTTGTGGAGAACCCTGGCCTGCTATTTGTTGCTTGCGTTTCTGGTAAATTAACTCTAATAAATAGGCTAGCAATCCATGAGCAGTAACAGTCATGTTTCTGCACTCGCTCTGGTAGATGATGAGGAAAACATTTCAGTTGACCTGTTTATGTTGTGCTAGGCAAGAGAACTCTCTCTCTCTCTCTCTCTCTCTCTCTCTCTCTCTCTCTCTCTCTCTCTCTCTCTCTCTCTCTCTCCGTGTTCTGATGTTTGCTGAAGTCTCTGACCCGTGTCGTAAGTTATCTGTGTTACACATGCCTCAGTAATGATCCCGAAAACCACTATTTCTCTGCTAAATGTAGAGTTCTGTCGCTGTCAAACCTCTTATTTAACCATCCGTGAGGCTATCGGTTATTATGTCGGCAAAATCAAAGACAACATGCATTCAAACGGACAAAATAGGCCTCTCAGTCTCTGTAGGTCAACCACTAGAGTTGGTTGGAATTTGGGCTGTTGGAGAAGAGAAGAGTTACATCTCTGTTAAGAGAACACTGAGTTTGTCCTCTCCTCGGTAGCTTCGCTCAGGCCAAGAGCCCGGCATGTGTAATTGGACATCAGTTTTCCCCCTCCGTCCAATAAGATGGCCCTTTGTTGAACCGTTGAGTCAAGAGGGCCTCCAATTAGGGAACTTTCTCTTCTTTACCCATCATGCCCTAGATGAAAAGTGGTTGATGGGGTTGCCGTGGCCGCGTGCATATTCAAACATTGGTGCACACCACACCGGGCACACACACACACACACACACACACACACACACACACACACACACACACACACACACACACACACACACACACCTCTATTCTCTGTGTCCCTCTTCCTGAAAGAGCCAAGAGCCCAGGGGACAGGATAGCAGTTCACAGCTATTTGTTTTAAAGGCCAGAGGGACTCTCTTTAGGTTTAACCACAGGCTGACAGAAACTGCTCTACTATGATCAATGACTTCAGATTCAGGCCCATTGTACGCCCAATGGACAGCTGAAGACGATGACAGTCCCCAATATAATAGAAATACAATGACTGGTAATTATATTTATATGGGCATTTTTCTCCGAATCTCAGTGCACCATGTCAACGTAAAACCCCAGTCAACTAACTGGTAGAAACAGAAGTTAAGAACCTTGGGAATCCTCTTCCTGTGATTCCCTGTGTTAAAAGCCAAACATGCAGATAATCATTATCTCACTAGGAAGTGGTCCATCCTGTCAGTCGACATTGCTGCATGTGTTTTGTCCGTAATTGCTTACCACGCCCACATGGAACTGGCAGTACTGTGTCTTTGGGGGTTTATTATTATGATGTGTGGGACTGTGGATCACTGATCCAAGATCAGGGCTTATTGGCAGAGTGTGGTTCAGGGGCCTGAGAGTGAATGAGGCAGAGATTGGCAGAGGGGCAGCTAACAGGATTAAATGTGGCGGATTAGAGCCTGGGCCTTGGGGGAGTGGTGAA
This sequence comes from Salmo trutta, assembly GCF_901001165.1. NCBI lineage: Eukaryota > Metazoa > Chordata > Actinopteri > Salmoniformes > Salmonidae > Salmo > Salmo trutta. The sequence continues at coordinate 46,579,572 of NC_042962.1, forward strand.
GGGTGGAAGGGGCCTCCACACTGCATCTGTCAGTGAGGGGAAGAGGGGATGCCCACCCTTCCACCATGCAGCTGGGACTAGCAGGGGTAGAGAGAGGCCAGACTGCCCTGCCCAGGAACACTGAACTAGGGAAGGGCGACCGAGAGGGAGACCGGCTGAGTGGGCGTGAGGGTGAATGGGTGTGATCACATCCTCATCAGGCTCCAAGTCAAGTTATGACCTTCATTCACCACACCCCATCTGGAGATTTGGATGGACTGGCTTATTGGTGGATAGACTGATTTGATTTATTGATCGTAGAAGATTTTAAGGTACAGTCAGGGATATGACATCATCATGCACAGCAGGGCAACTTCCTGCTCACAGAAATTGACAACACAAATCTGTCAAGACTGCCACTATTGGCCTTCATCCAATATGTGTATGCCTCAAGGCAGGGCTGAAATTGGCAGATATTCATTTTGTTGTTGTTGATGTCTGCATGCAGAAAGTTGCCCTGCTGAGCATACAATGATCTTTCTGAATCTACGTTTAAAAATGTATACATTTCTGAAGCACACAGTGAGGTAATTCATTTTCTACAAATCCCTAGAGGGGTTTCATATTTTACAAGAAGACTACCGTATAAATACACCTTGGCTTGGTGCATAGCGCAAGTTCTGGAAGGATCTACATTCCCTAAATAATTTCCCCTCAGTCCAGGAAATATTTACATTTTCCGACATTAGCTCGACTACTGAGTAAATAAATGCAAAAGCCACTTGAAAACATTGAAGAAACTAGTCTTCGTTTCGTTTAGTTTGACAGATACTGTTTATATTATATTGTTAGAATGATTTAGGTTTAACTGATGTGGTAGACATCGGAGAAGAATTTGAGGGGCCATTGTTTGAGTACAGAATATTGTGAAAGCTATTAGGGTGTGAATGGGGAAACAGTGTCATATGTCTGTTCGACATACCTTACTGGTTTGGCCTGTAGTGTGAAACACTTTCAGGTGTTCCAGAGAAGATGAGTAGAACTTCCATACACCTGGCAACCCCTTATAAAGAAAATACAAAAAGTTAGGTTGGTCATTGAACAGTATAGGAATTTTTGCCAAAAAGCTATATATTAGTTATTGAGCAATAGGAGTAAAATGTTTTTTATATTTTTTTGCATCATCTAACAATTTTATTGTAAATTCAATGTACAGGTGTCTCATCCTGTTGAGGTACTACCAATATTACTTTCAATTAATTTACTTGAAGCTTATTGTTAGAAACTGAATTGTCACAGTTGAAGTAGTTTATGCAATTGGTTGCTTAATTAAAAGGTGACTAAAGCTGTGATGCAATCCAACGAAATGTAGACTATGTGTGATTCAGCATGCGTCATCAACACTTGATGAGGAAAACGATTAGTCACCAAGATTGGGCCATTTACGGATACGACAGGCCCCTTTGATTTACAATTACAACAGAGCGCACCCTAACCTGCTCAACAACAGCAGGGACATTCTATCATAAATGCCTCTAAGAGGCTTGGTTCCCGGGGTGAAGTTCCTCCTAAGCACAGATCTAGTAGGATCAGTTTTCCCCTCCCCCGATCCTAACCTTACCCATTTGTGGGGGAAATGCAAAACGGACTCAAGATCAGTATCTAGGGGTAACTTCACTCTTTTCCAAGTGGCTTGCCTAGGCACCCGATGTGACATATTTGTAATCTTTTGTGTGAGCTGTAGTGTCCTCTCCCACTCACTATAATATCTAGAGGACTGGGGACCTGGAGGTGTAACTCAACTCTCTTCCTTTGACTCTTCTGGAAGAAAATCTGTGAAAAATAGGTCAGTGTTACTGAACATCTTGGTTGCTTTTGTCTGTTTGAAATAGGGATGAAAAATTCAAAATTCTCAATTTTTCCAGAAATCTCAGTTGGGGGGGGGGGGGGGATTCCCAGATCTCCTGCTCATTCTCCCCTGAATACAGGAATCTTCCAACTGGGATTTCTGGAAAATCGGTGAATTTACCTGTATTTTGCAACCCGAAGGAAATCAATGTAGTATGTGAATATGTCAAATTATGCTATCATCTGATTGTGGTTAAATCTAAAGATAATATCTACACTTTACAAAATATATTTGACTGTGGTGACACTTGAATAACCTCACCATAATGCATTATAAGTTGGGCTGCAACGATACCAGTATTGCGATATTCCTTAGTATCGTGGGAAGGAAAAAAAAAACACAAAGTGGATTTATCATCTTTAGGAAAACAGACCTTTTATTGTAAACAAACAACATTATGTTGTCATCCAGAGTCACATGTATTTATTACCCTAGCTATAGCACACAATATTTTATATACAGCAGGATTTTAAAGGACCAAAGAGTTTGGGCTGCTTTGTGTTTTCATTTTTTCCATGGAAAAAAAGATTGCCGTACTGGTATCATCCCGGCGCTAATTATAAGTGCATTTATCACGCCTTATGAGGTATTCATAAAGCGCTACATGCATATATTCATAGAAAATGCTACTGTAAATGTCTGTGGCCATCGGAATTGTCGTTACTCGACTGAGACTTCCTCTCTTTGCGCTCTCTGTGAGTGTCAGCAGGTCTTTATTTGTACCTTTCCGTTTGCACTGCTTAACCGTGGTTCTGACTGACGAGGAGAATATTCCGGAGACGAATGTCAGTGAGCCCTTACATTAGCCGTGGCTCTCTTGCTCTGCCAGTCAGCTCTCCTCGCAATGCTCATTTTCAACCTCCTGCTGCTGTAAACAGACAGGAGAAGCCACGGCTCAGTAGACAGATGGAGCGGCAGAGAGCTGAGAGATAGGAGGAGGGTGGAGGAGAGGGGTTTGGGGGTTCCAGGAGGGCTAGCCTGTTGACTCGTTGGATGTCCTTGCTCCCACACACCCTGACAAGGTGTATAGCGATGTCCTCGGGAACCTTCTCAAATGTCTGAAATCGACCGCTCTTTCTTGTGACCAGCCCGGACAAGACACACACACGCGCAAGCAAGCGAGCACACTCACTCACTCACTCACACACACACCCGCGCAGACACACACACTGCCGTGCTCCCAGGGCGGCGGCAGAAAACAGGGGATCCTGAACAGCTGATTTAATCCAACTTGACAAAGTAGTTAAATATTGACAAGCAGCAGAAGAGTGTATGTGCTGCTGTGCCTAGGAGGAGGAGGAGGGGATGAGGAGAGGAAGAGCCGTGGGCCGCGACGGAAGGACAGAGGGAATAAAGAGCTTCCTGAATCCTGCATCATCTTTTCGGATTCCGGCACACATTCGCCACAGGCGTGGCAAGCGTTTTGGAAGGGAGGCATGTTAAGGAGACGGCAAGAGAGAGAGGGACAGGAGAGAGAGAAACAGTACAGGGTACACCGAAGGAACAGTATGAGTCAGCTCAGGGACCATGCCGTCGTTTCCATATGCGGGAGGATATGCAACGTCCCTCTGCTTCAACTGCTGGTGGTGAGTTCACCATCCGTCCTCTCTGGCTGTGGGATTCAGCTGTCAGTCAGCGTGGTGTCTATAGTGGAAGTGGGGCCGGCTGGGTGTTAATCATGCTAGACCTGGCCTCCGGACCGTCATGGCTGCAGCAGACTGGGAGACAGGGAACTGCACTGGGCAGATGTTACAGCACATGGAGGGGGGAACATATATGTGGTTCACAAAAAAGACGAACGGCCTCTTGAATATTGTGAATAAAACAAATATATAAATATAGGGGGTAGATCAGCTTTCCAATACACCATATATATATATATATATATATATATATATATATATATATTATTTTAAATATATACATATTTTTTGTATATATTTTTCTTTACTATTTTCCCGTAACCCTACCACCCCTCCCCTAGTTGGAGAAAACTAATGGACAACAACACTTAGGCTTCTACTTCCTGCTTATACTGTGCATACTACATAGATTTTACGGACACGGCATATTTTGCATTAGTTATCTTTTCTTTGTTTTTACTCCCATCCTTCAGTTACCCTCAATAATGTGATTGTTAGCGTTGCCGTGTCGTAGTATGTAGGTCGTTGACCTGCCAACTGCTGCTAACAGCCAACAACCACTAATTGCCGTGGGGATCAAGCATGCTCTATCTGTCTAGTGTCTCCAGACAATTTGGATTGAGGTATGTGCCTGCCATATGTACTTCCTGTATGGAAGTGATTCACTGTGGGACGACATGGTGCCACATATCGCAATTTATTACTGTGGCTTCCTTTTGTGTTCTATGGCTTCCTTGTGTGCTATCTGTCTATGTGTAAGTGGATTTTCCGATGTGTGGCAGTGGCCAAATCTAAAAATGTCTCTACCAGGAATAGGATGGGGGGAATGGGATTCATATGTGACGGGGTTTCGACTCTAGTGAGAAGACTTTGGGATCTCCCCCGGACGGACAGCAGACAGGGAAAGAGACTAGATTTGTGTTTCTTTGGAAAGCATATACAGCTCTTAGAGTTATAATGGGAGAGAGGGAGGGAGAGCAAGAAAGAGAGCGCAATAGAGTGAGAGACAGAGAGGGAGAGAGACAAAGAAATGGCGCGAGAGACAGAGAGACAGAGAAAAACAGAGAGAGAGAATGAGAGAGAGAAAGAATCTTCCACTCTTCTGGGGAGGATTCCTCTCCCTCTCTCCTCCTCCTCTCCTCTTCTCCTCTGTGGCTTTGTGTTCGGGGCAAAGCTCCCAGACACAGCACTCCAACTGAATTATTTACCCTAAAGTGTGCTTATATGGAGCCAAGGGTCGTGGTGCTCCACTGTGACTAGGAACCCATTAAACCAGACAAATCACTCCATATGCCCTTTGTCTAACTACATTACCAGAAGCTGTGTTATGATGAATCACACTATGAGGTGCTGGAGAGAGTTTTGATGCATGGTTGAACGTTTCCATCCTATTTCACATGGTGTGTGTGTGTGTGTGTGTGTGTGTGTGTGTGTGCGTGTGTGTGTGGTGTGTGTGTGTTGTGCCATTGTTGTGTCTTGTGGAGGAAATTAATTCTGTGTTGATGGAAATACTGTCTCTTGACTCAAAGATAATAACTAATGCTGTCAACTGGTTACAGGTTTTGAATTAGGTGAGGGATGCTTTGATTACTGTGTCGTCGTATTATGTTGGGTTCTGGATTTGATGTTGGCTTATGCGGTAGGGGCCAGATTCAGACTTATGCAATTTAAGCTTTTCCTACTCACGCCATTCCTACGCACTTCTCAGTAGTTGGTACTCAGACTTACCTTATGCAGGTGCGTAATGGGCTTTGCAGGCGTGATTCCCTTGCCCTCGCTGAACACATTTAATTCAACAGCTGAAAACGTTCAAGTTGGTGTACATTTTAATTAGATTGTTTTCCGACAGACTCATTCAAACCTATGGATGAAACGGTTCAAAATATTAGGGATCAATGAAAGAAAGCCATGTGAATACATGCAAATTTGTCTCCTTTTCAGCACCAATTGGTAGATAAAAAAAAAATACTCTGATCTTCTATATTTTTTAGGGTTAGGAAAGTACCACATCTTAATTTCTTTGATCTTCACCCCAAACAAATAGCGGGTGAATAGCATGCTACTCTGATGCTTAAGTTTAAGGTCAGAATAGGCATAGAGAGAAAAGTGCATAAAAAGGGAATTCCCTAGCAGAGGTCAGAATTCCCTACAGAATTCAGTTGGTTGACAATGTGGTAGATTGTAATGTAGGTTCAGTGCATAGGTAATTGTGGATGGCTGTCCTGGCCATCTATCTGCTGCTGACATTTTCACTGAACCCTACAGTATGTTAAGAGTGGGTTCTATGATTGGCTGCCCTTTGAAATATACTCGCACAATCTAGTTGGCCCTCCAAGACAACGTGAAACTGATCTTCATTCATTTCATTTCACAGTGACCCAAGAGCGAGGTTATCTACATCTTCATGTGTTTCCTGGATTCCACACATGCTCTTTTTTTTTGGGGGGGGGGTCATTTAAAAAAACAAATCAGACGTCAGTCACAGTGAGCGAATAGTGAGAAGGTTATCAACGTATCTTCCCCTTCATCCCACATTCGCTTTTTCCTTTTTTTTGTCATTGAAAAAAAAAACACTTTCAGTCTTTTTTGCTCGTTTCCTGTCTCCGCGGCTGCAAGTTGCATGCGGAAGCGAGCCGTCTGCTTCACGTATCCATATGCTAATATCGACCCCGGCTCCAGCCTGCCTCGCCCCCAGGACCGCCATGAGGGGAGAGCCATGAACAGGAAGCGGAGATGATTAATTAACTCTGCCCTCGTTTGATGCTGCCTGCCTTATTAACTTTCAACACGAGCAGAGTCTTTTGAGCGTTTGCTTTTGCAACCCCCCCCCCCCCCAAAAAAAGAATAATCCCCATGAAAAAAATGAAGGTCAGATTATTCATGCAGTTGTGGAAAAGCGAAAGGTTGGAGTGGAAACTGGGAACTGCTGGTTCTGTGGTTACGGATACTGAGGTGATTTTTATAGGTCATTTGATGGCTACTGAATGTGTAGGGTTGACATCACTCACGTAATAAGTAAGCGCCACTGTGTGAGTTCTTGTTTCATCTCTCTAGCTTGAAGAAGCTACTGGTAATACAATTTATACTGTATTTCATTCTAAATATGTACTGTTATAAATGGTCGAGAACCAATAGCAATTGCAGGCTGGATATTGAATATTCACATCTGAGGTTTTACACTCTATTCCACCTCTAATGATCTTTAATCTGTGCTATCATAGTCCAAGTAAGGATAAAGTATGCGCTGTATAGGCCTTTGATAAGCTTCACTCATACATAACAAAGTAATGTATTCAAACCCATGCCGATTAACCAAACAGCAGTGATTAGAGAGGCAAACAGTATCAGTTGTGTTGACATTAGTGACAGGTGATCCAGCTGGTTCCTTGCTCATGTATGTTTTTACATTTATGACCACATCTGAGAATGTAGCTTCAGCCTATAATGAGGCTCTCGCTACAGGACACCACAATGCAACGCGGCTTCTGGGGGAGAGCTCACAGCCTGGGGCTCAGCCTCTCTCTCTCTCTCTCTCTCTCTCTCTCTCCTTCTTTCACACACACACACACACACACACACACACACACACACACACACACACACACACACACACACACACACACACACACACACACACACACACACACACACGCACACAAAAGATCACCTGCCTCCACGCTTTCAGTCCCGGGGGTCAGGGACCAAGGGGGGGCGTCCCACAGGCCATTGTAAATGTCTCTAAACTCATGTATCACTCCTATTAGCTGCTCTAATGATCCTCTCCGGGGCCATTTCCCCCACCACTTGATGTTAGATTAGCCTTCCAGTTCAAATCTTTTGTTTTCTTTTCTTTTTTTCTTTTTTTTACCAAAGCTGGTACTCCTCAGTATGTGTCCTCCTGACTAAGTTAACTTCACACAACTGGTCCTGGCTGGTCCACTGTTCTGTTTTTAGTCTGGGCTGTGTGTGTGTGTGTGTGTGTGTGTGTGTGTGTGTGTGTGTGTGTGTGTGTGTGTGTGTGTGTGTGTGTGTGTGTGGAGGGCGGGGGGGGGATTATGCTGACAAGGTTGTTTGCAGTAGCATTTACAATTTCAAAACAGAAAACCAAAGCAGTGCTGTGTCTCTTCTAAAATGGGTATGATTCAACCTGACATTTTATCCAGCAAATAGCCGTAGACGTTTCTCTTCCAACAAGGTAATTCAGCTGGATATCTCTCCCAAACCTCCAGCAGTTGGATTTCTATTTTGCCCGTATTTCATTTCAAAATAAAGTATTTTCACGGATAACAACCCAGGGATCTGTCTTGCCTCAAAGCGTGTACTGCGTCGTACTGAACTGCATCATATTACATTAAGGGATTTCTTTCTGACATAGCTAACGTGGTCTGTCAGAAGCAGTTGCGGCTGAGGCAAGCCTTGTTTTCTGCCACTGCATTCTGGGTGAAGCAAAGCGTGGCCACCCTTGGGTTGCCCGCTGGTGTTTTCACATCAGAGTTTTACCAGTGAGGATGCGATGACCTGTTCGTTGAGTCGTTTTCTCAAGAGTTCGTAAGACAGTGTCATAGGGAACGACAGTTTTCTCTCCCGTAGAACAGGGTGTCGTTTCTTCCTAAACTCCTGTTTCCTCTCTAATCAATTGCTTTTTTTTCCTTCTGTGGTTTGGGAAATCGTAGGGTGCTTTTTCCAAGTGGGAGTGTTTTTTATTCTTCAAGTGGGAACCAATCACGTAGCAGGAGACACTTGCCCATGTTTTATTCTCATGGTTATAAACAACAAAACCCGGTCATGTTCATATAGCTATTCCAAAATAGCATAACTATATACAGTGTCATTATGAAGTTGACCATCAGAGAAAGCTATCATTATTTGTTTTATTAAATAGGGCCCATCATAATATGTTATGATGGAAGAGTGGTATAAGCCCTAGGGAGGCTGTATTCACAGTACTAATCATATTGCTGACAGTGATCAATGATGTTGTATGCAAACCAATTCCCACATAACCCATTTAGGTCCTTTATTCTAATGATCTGACCATACAGAGAGTGGAAGAACAGTCACTCACCACTACCTCAGGTTAGGAGCATTTGTCTTGATATGGCAATTCATTGGTTGGACCACCACCATCCATTCAGCCTATTGAGTCTTAGTCACTTTCTAAAGAGGCAATATTATCTATCTACTATTCATGTGTCCATAACTCATGTTTATGGTGATGGGCTAGTGGCACTCAATGATTCCCTCAACCTCCTCATGATGGTGGACATAAATATAATGGGGGACGTTTTATGAGGCGACACCACCACCAAAAGGGTCCAGCCCTTCAGGTGAATGAGCGTAGCTTCTCTTCGGACCCCCTTTTGACCCCAGGGCCAATTGTCCACAGTGTCAACCGGTCAATGACTGGCCATTGTGTGTGTGGCTGGCGGCTGCATCAGCAGTGGTCACCATGGCCTAGGGGTCATTGTGTAGGATAGATAGATAGATAGGGGTCAGTGGGCTATCAAGCTGTGCTCTAACCCCCATCTGGTCCCAGCAGCTGGTCAGCATACTGAGGGTTTGGTGGTTTGTTGGTTGGATGTTGGTTGTTGGAGAACTGTGTAATGTAGGCTACTGTAGCATGGTACAAGTACATTATTTCTCCTTGGGTCACCACTCACCACCACCATCAGATAACTCATTGTAGTAATCCATGTAGTTGTGGCAGTCAATTAGCTTTGATTCTAATCATCACGCCTGCAGTGTGTTTCAAAAAGTGTCTTACATACACTTTATAGCCTACGTACAGGGAGGACGTTTCTGCCTGTTCAATTTCAACCTGTATGTAGTCCGTCCCTCCCCAGACCTTTGAGGTAAAGCAGTATTAGTGAGTATTACAGTGAGTCAGGGAGACTCTTGGCTGAGTTGAGTCAGATGAATTAGTCTCCTCCTGAGGCAGAACAGTGTTAGTGGGAGACAGGCCTGCGTCCCAAATGACACCCCATTCCCTGTATAGTGCATTACTTTTGACTAGAACCCTATGAGCCCTGGTCAAATGTAATCCACTATATAGGGATAAGTGTGCCATTTGGAAGGCAGACTCAGCAACAGGGAGACTCTTCGCTGAGTTGAGCTAGCTGAATTAGTGCATTATTATTGACCTAGTTCTCCATTGCTCCCCTCTCGTGGCTCCAGACAGAATAAGAGGAGCTTGGGAAGCATTCTCTTCAAGTCTCAGGATACATTTCTGCTAAATGAGCCTGTATGTGTGAACGCTCAGGGTAAATCCACTCTGAAATGGCTTTGACAGGTGAACGCTCAGGGTAAATCTACTCTGAAATGGCTTTGACAGGTGAACGCTCAGGGTAAATCTACTCTGAAATGGCTTTGACAGGTGAGAGCTCTCGCGTTTTAGTTTTGTGAAATCAGAGTGGGTGCATTGCCGATGCAGAGGGTGAATAAATCAACTGTATCAGTGTTAAATGGCCGTTGTGGTCTTCCAGGATGTGTTTTCACCGTTCCATTAAGCATCTCTATGTGTAAAAATCTTCGAAAACGATCTATGAAATATCATGCTAGCAATAATGTTGGATGCATTTATGTGCATTCGTCAGGTCTGCACAGTACAGTATTATGTGTGTTACAATGGGCAAATATAATCCATTTTCAGTTGGTTCTTTCCTTTGGTTATCAATCTTCGAAACCATTCATAGTAGTACATAACTATTCATGTTCAAAGTATGAGATGCAATGGATGCCCTCTAGTCAGTTCTATTCAATGAATAGCAAACGTCATTGCAGAGAAATTGCTGGTCATTGGACATGTGACCTGCAAGGGGACAATGCAGAATGCTCTTGTTCTCTCTGCATTATGTGATGTTGAGTGAATGAATAGCTCTTGTAAGGTAATGCTTTCAGTGTAGAGGGCGCACCATTGTATACCTCGGAGAGTGAGCTGATTTAACTTGAATCCCTCTAGTCGGTCTAAAGAATGGCCCTATGGTAAAGGTTTTCCCAAGGGTGGGGGGCACCCCTAGATAAAGAGGGTTAGCTAAGTAAACAAATAGTAATGACAGAACTGCGTTTGTTATCGTAGGAGAAAATAACTGGCCTAACCGAAGGAAGTTCAACTCTCGCCGTTTGACATTTTCCCACAGTAGCCGAAGTATCGCTCGCTAATCCCGGAGATCAGAGGTCGAAAGATGAGGACATCTTGAAAAAGAGAAAATAACACAAATAAACTAAATGTGCGGTTTTAAATCCATTGTGTGACAGCGGAGAAGATAGTGACATCACTATGCCAAATGACACATGCTTGTTTTATATCCGACTGACCATTGACTTATCGTCCTTATTTGGGCTGGGATGGCCTTTAGGGGTTAGCACCTTGGCTTAGCGCTAACGCTCCCAGGCATCTGTCGAATCCCAAGACGAGAGTTTTCATGTGTGATGATGTCACCCCAGTCTGAGTCTTAATGAGAACCAGAAGTTATGTCGAATTCCTTCGGGGTCTGTTCCATCTGGAAGCAATGAAACAAAGATGGCGACTAAAAATAGAGGCCCTCTTGAGATAATGATAAAAGAGATTTATTGCTTACGGTGTAATAAGCATACAGTACATCTTCAAATTCCATACCTGACTGTAAATAGTGAAGGCCTCTTAAAAATAATGGTAAAAATTTGCTTAACCCTGTAGCCCGTTACACTCATACCTGTATATGGGTTGAAAATGACAGATTTTGGACACTGATAAATGCTTAAATTGGAACGCAGCGGCTGTACAGTAAAATGCTATACATGATGTCAGAGCTCTGGGTCTCTGCTTCACAGCTTTGTATGGGTTTTGATGACAGCCGTTCTGAACTTGAGCACTGTGAGTGACAAGAAGTTGCCCCCATCCTTCCCGGTAATTGGGCAACTTTAGCACCTTTTTGGTTGTCTGAGTATGGGAAATACAGTAAATTGTGAGGACTCAACGTATTTTGAAAGGTGAGCCATTGAGGATTATAATAAATACAGCTTTGATGTCATACAAGCAAGTCAAACACCCGTGAATCCAATGTGCTTTTTACAATTCCATATCGTAAAACTCCTATAATATACACTGTCAATGTTTATGATCACTATGTTTGATGTACAGTTACAAGATGACATGGTGTTATACCCTGGGTTGTCCTGAACAGAATGAGCCTATGTTTTCTGTATTGTGAATACAATTTGCCGCGGACCACGCATCTGAATGCACTCATGACTCCATTCTATTCGCACCAAAATTACCATCTGCTTCTCTCAAAGCTTTACACTGTAAGATCGTATTTCATAATTTAGTTAGTCATGTTGGCAATAGAACAAGCTTTCGATTTATGCCCACCTGACCCAGATTGTGATTTATAATGGACAATTTTTGGATTGCGTAAACAACAGTATTGTGTAAAGGCAGGATGCAGGGCCGTGTTCCAAATGAAACAACTACAAAAGCACCTTATAGTTGAGGACTCTTCTTTGAGTCATAAAAGTGAATTGAAATGACTTAGGAACTGTGCACACTTTGGAGAGGTGTGTGGCCACTTGGAAACACCAGTTAGACCTCTCACTCAAACCCTTGTCATTTTTTTTGTCTTATGTTGCAACTGCCCCAAAATTTCCAAGAATATTCTTATCATGTTACTGAATGTATCCAGAGTATTTTCTTGTGGCAGGTGAACAGTTTTGTCCTCACCTTTAGTCTAATAATTTTCCCAGAAACTCCAAACTGTTCCCTTTCAATTGCTGCCATGGTTGTCCATATGCTTTCCATATTTCGTCTGTAAGAAACATTTCATTTAGCCCTATCCGTATACGCCAATTCCCACAAGTGTAAAGGGTTAAGTTATTTATGAAAGTTGACTCATTTTGAATACACCTTTGGACTGTATGCTATTATCGGCAATAGTCCATCTTTCGATTTGACCTAAAATCTCTGTTGCACTTCATATCCAATTTCTAAATCCTCTCCACAGAAAAGAGAAAGTGAAAATAGGCCAACATTACAATAACAATAACACACTTTTATAGTAAGGATAATTAGCAGGATAATGGTATGTGATATAGCTTTTCAGCATTTCATGCTGCTCAGATATTAGGCTTTTATTCCCCTTAATTCCCCCCAAATCACTTGATTGTGTGTCACTGTGTGCTCAGCAGACACACTGAGTAGCCTGTGTGCCACTGTGTGCTCAGCAGACATACTGAGTAGCCTGTGTGCCACTGTGTGCTCAGCAGACACACTGAGTAGCCTGTGTGCCACTGTGTGCTCAGCAGACACACTGAGTAGCCTGTGTGCCACTGTGTGCTCAGCAGACACACTGAGTAGCCTGCGTGCCACTGTGTGCTCAGCAGACACACTGAGTAGCCTGTGTGCCACTGTGTGCTCAGCAGACACACCGAGTAGCCTGTGTGCCACTGTGTGCTCAGCAGACACACCGAGTAGCCTGTGTGCCACTGTGTGCTCAGCAGACACACCGAGTAGCCTGTGTGCCACTGTGTGCTTAGCAGACACACCGAGTAGCCTGTGTGCCAATGTGTGCTCAGCAGACACACCGAGTAGCCTGTGTGCCACTGTGTGCTTAGCAGACACACCGAGTAGCCTGTGTGCCAATGTGTGCTCAGCAGACACACCGAGTAGCCTGTGTGCCCAGAAATCTACTAGAAACACATGACATGGATCCCATTAAAGTGGTCGAAGAGAGAGAAAGGAAATTGCCTCTTGAGAAGGCTCTTGTTGACTGACAGTCATCACTTAGCGGCTAATGAGCTCATTTTGCATACATATGGGATGGCTTCAAAGAAGACATATAACAAATGTCCAGACTTCTAGGGACTTCCATGGACTTCCATGGACGCTGCACATATAATAACGGGGGTTGGTTTACTTCATCCTCATACAGTGTCCATCTGTATCACAAGATTAACACTAACATAGTACGTTAACACGTTTAGGTTAGAGTGCAAAGTTCGCTGATACATACAGTATTCATTCGATGTTTGGTTTAGCTGTGGAATGTTGGATATTGCAGATTGAAGGCTGAAGGCTATATGCTGTAGGGATATCACTATGTTCAGATACACCTTTTCCTCCCTGCTTTAATATATGACAGGAAATCGCCCTCTGCACCGTATCTGCATGAAAGCAATTTAAGATCCGAGGGAGGTCAAAAGTTACGACAACCAATCATTGCTCACATTTCTCATTCCTGTTTCAAAAGACCTTTATACACACTACACAGGCAGGCATACGCACACATACACCCACGCGCGCCCACACACACACACACACACACACACAAACACACAAACACACAAACACACATATCCCCCACCAAAATAGGAAACCGATCTGTTGTCTATCACTGTCACTTAAAATGGAAATATGGCTTGTGATGAGGATGAGAGGCGGCAGGGGGAATGACAGAGGTGCAAACAAACAGCGTTCCCGTTGTCACATTACCATTCTGTCAGGCTTCAGCATTCCGGCTCCATGCTCCCCGGCAACAGGGAATTTCCCTGGCATTCAGGACCATTCCAGTGGGAGAAGAGATTTGGAAATCAGGCAGAAGCAGATCCTAACCTTCCAGCTCCAGCTTTTCCGAGGAATGTTTTGCCTGCCTGCCTCGACATCTGCCTAACACATGGGTCAACCTAGAGACAGCGTGTGCATCCAAAATGGCACCCTATTCCCTATAGAGTGCACCACTTTTGACCAGATCTCTATGGCACCCTATTGCACTACTTTTGACCAGGACCCTGTTCAAATGTAGTGCACTATATAGGGAATAGGGTGCCATTTGAGATACAACCAGCCTAATCAATAAATCACCCAGCAGATTAAACAGAGAAAATATACTGTCATTAACCTGAAGCTGTGGGGCTTATTACATTGATAATACGCAAGACAGGTCAAATGGTGGAGAAATATATATTTATATGTATGGAGAAAAATATATCTAACAAAACATACTCTCGGGGGTCGGGAGTTTGCGTTGACGAGACAAAGCTATATTTCACTGTGCTCATTTGTTATACCGTGAATGTGTTCTCAAGTCTGGCTTCTCTCCATTCGTTGCTCCCATAACGTCGGCAGCGAAGACTATACCAAGCGTTGGCTTGGATTTAGCGGTTTTACTGGTGTCAGGCTAGGTGAGGTGGTAATAAAACAAGTAACTAACTTCATGTGTCTGGGGAGGATTTCTTGTTGTTGTTAAGTTTTTGGGTGGGAGCATAAATATCTCACTAAGCCGACTCACTCGGGGATAACACTAGCCCAGCCGGCTTAGACCTTTCTAACGCTTTCAGCGCCGTTCACTGGCCAAAACAGTGAGCCGGAACGACAAACCCCTCATTGACAAGGTGTGAATTTAGCCGGCACACAATACACAATGATACACATATACAGTGTGTGCAGCTTCAATAAGGTGAGAGGTAATATAGAGTGAATGGCTGCTGTTTGAGCAAAGCGAACACTGACTGAAAGTGAATATCGCTTGCTGAATGTGCCTAATCTGTCTCATTTCCCATGAAGCTAAGGGGTAGCCAGGCCATCTGATCGCTGCGGCTCTCGTTAACATGTTGGCAGAGCCAACTGTGCATGGCTAGGCTAGGTGTGGTGCCTGCCTGTCAAAGCCTGCACAAACAGAAGCTGAGACTCCCTCCGGTGGATCAACATCTGGTTCTCTCTCTCTCTCTCTCTCTCTCTCTCTCTCTCTCTCTCTCTCTCTCTCTCCTCTCACTTACCTGTACTCACAAACTCTGCTTATCCTCACTGTGTGTTTCTTTCTTTCGCTCTCTCTCTCTCTCTCTCTCTTTCTCTGTCTCTCTCTCTATCTCTCCTTCTCTCTCTCTCTCTCTCTCTCTCATCACTATCTCTCTCTTCTCTAGCCTCGGTCTCTCTCTCTCTCTCCCCTCTCTGTCCTTTCTCTCTCTCTCTCTCCCTCTCTCTCTCACTCTCTCGTATCACTATTTCTCTCCTCTCTAGCCTCGGTCTCTCTCTCTGTCTCTCTCCTCTCTGTCCTTTCTCTCTCTCTCTCTCTCTCTCTCTCTCTCTCTCTCTCTCTCTCTCTCTCTCCTCTCACTTACCTGTAGTCACAAACTCTGCTTATCCTCACTGTGTTTCTTTCTTTCGCCCTCTTTCTCTGTCTCTCTCTTTCTCTGTCTCTCTCTCTATCTCTCCTTCTCTCTCTCTCTCTCTCTCTCTCATCACTATCTCTCTCTTCTCTAGCCTCGGTCTCTCTCTCTCTCTCTCTCTCCTCTCTGTCCTTTCTCTCTCTCTCTCCCTCTCTCTCTCTCTCTCTCTCTCTCGTATCACTATCTCTCTCCTCTTTAGCCTCGGTCTCTCTCTCTCTGTCTCTCTCCTCTCTGTCCTTTCTCTCTCTCTCTCTCTCGGACTCTTTCTCTCTTGCCGTTTCATTTCCGTCACCACCCCTCCTGTTCTAAACACACCTTGATGGATATTAGTCTCCAGACAGCCGTAACAACTGGCAACCCTCAGCCTGTAAAGTCTGGCCACAGATCTGTCGGACTCCTTTAATAAGGCGTCCCACTAGTAGGACAACTTCCGGTGAAACTGGAGGGCCCGCAATTCAAATACATAATCATAAAAATGATGGATATTAAACATCTAAGTACATACAAGTCTTATATTGGTTAAAAGCCTAAATTCTTGTTAATCTAACTGCACTGTCCGATTTACAGTAGGCTTTACAGCGAAAGCATGCCATGCGACTGTTTTAGGACAGCGCCTCACATCAAAATATTTTTCCACCGGCACAGGTTTCATAAATTCACAAATAGCGATTAAATATTCACTTTTGGAAAATCTTCCTCTGATTTGTCATCCAAAGGGTCCCAGCTACAGCATGTAGTCTCGTTTTGTTAGATAAAATCTGTCTTTATATCCCAAAAAGTCTGTTTAGTTGGCGCCATCGATTTGAGTAATCCACTCGTTCAACATGCAGAGACAGGAATCCAAAAAGCTACTGCTAAACTTTGTTAAAACAAGTCAAAATACATTTCTATTTAATCCTCAGATACCCTAAAATGTAATTAAACTATAATATTTCATACGGAAAGAAGTATGTTCAATAGGAAAACAATATTAGCAGGTGTGTGTCCTCTTCGTCACACGAATTTCGAAGTCTGTGTCCCAGTACTAAAACTCATTATTCTTCCTTGTTTTGGAAGAAACAAGCCTGAAACCTTGAACAAAGACTACTGAAACCCAGTGGAAACCATAGGAATTGTATACTGGGAGCTAGATTTAATGATTTCCCTATACGTTCCATTGGAAGAGCATGGGCTCAATTCTTTTTTCACTTTGGTTTTTCTTTGGATTTTCTCCTACCATATCTATTGTGTTATAGTCTCTAACATTATTTTGAAATTTCCACAGACTTCATAGTGTTTTCTTTCCAATGGTACCAATTATATGCATATCCTGGCTTCAGGGCCTGAGTAACAGGCAGTTTACTTTGGGCAGGTCAGTCAGGTGGAAATTGAGAACAAATAGACCCTTTTTAAATGAATGGCATGGTTCTAAACATCAATATGGTGTATGAATACAGTGTGTATTTTCATATTTCACTACCTGCTTTTATATAACTTTTTAATATGAATTGAACATATATAAAAAATTTAGAAATAAATATTAGAATTTCTAATAGACCCGTTCTTTAGGTGCTCTACCCTCCACACATGTTTTCTGAGATACTGTCAAACAGAGGCTCTATGTTTAGTTCCCAAATGACATACAGTAGTAGTTGCATGTGCTTCATCTCTACACAGGTTGTACTATGGGGTGTTATGGAGTGGGCATGTCAGGTTGGATTTATTCAATTTTTCAATTTTCTTGAGTATGATTTGCTTGGGGAACAGGCTTGGCTACTGTTCCGCCACATACTGCACAGGAATGAATGACCCACTCTTTGACTAGCCAACTGAGCGTTGGAAGGAGGAGAGAGGAGACAGGGGCTATTTAAGTGTTGAATATATCTTAATGTTTGGAAAGATAATCTGACAGATTCGGATTCCTGACGGCCGGAGAGGTGTTGATGTCCGTCTGGTGTGTGTGTGTGTGTGTGTGCGTGCGTGTGTGTGTGTGCGTGCGTGCGTGTGTGTGTGTGTGTGTGTGTGCGTGCGCTGGGACTAGGACAGGCAAGGTGCAGTAAGAGGACATCAGATAACTGAAACCCGCCCTAGAGGATGAACAGGCTTCCTTTGTGTCATCAGGAAATCCATATTCCCAAATCTGTCCCCGTTTGCATGTGGTATGCAAGTGATGAATTTAGCATTGGAGGCTTTGTCTACCTGGTTTAGACTGTTCAATCTTTTACACTGATGGCATTGAAACCGCTATGTTTTTTTACTGTTTTTAGATATGTTTTTAGAGTGTATAGAATTGAATGTTACTCTCCTAATGTTTTTAGATATGTTTTTAGAGTGTATAGAATTGTATGTTACTCTCCTAATGTTTTTAGATATGTTTTTAGAGTGTATAGAATTGTATGTTACTCTCCTAATGTTTTTAGATATGTTTTTAGAGTGTATAGAATTGTATGTTACTCTCCTAATGTTTTTAGCCCTTTTATTAAAGCCTTTTTATTTGAATGGTTGCACTCAGTGTGAAGAACTTTGTGAGTTACGTCTGTAAGTGAAAAGAGCTCTACAAGCGTCATTTATTATTATTATTACTCTAGTAACAACTGCTGCAATCTGAAGAAAGCATTTGGCTTCATACTGGTGGCGTATTGGTTTCTGACGTCAAGGCCTGCAAACCAGATCACTCAGCTCACCATGGCTTATCATAGCAAATCACATGTAATCACCATAGTAACCCCTTGATAACATAGCCTTCATCAGGATGTTTTGATCTAATCTATCACAGTCTTGGGAGGTGGGAGGTTGATGGGCAGGATTGATATGGTGACATGAAGTCATTTTGACCTGAATAATGACTCTGAGGGAAAGATCATCAGTGCTGTGCTACAGATAAGCTGCTGATAACATTAATTGATTCAAGCCAGGGCTGAGGACGGATACAATGAGCAGTTTCAATATCTGTGTAACCGCCCGTCTGATGACTAACTTTGCCTGAGACATAAAGACTTGCGTTGGCTCCCCGGGTCAGTGTCTAGGCTTTAGCGCAGAGGGCTGTCATAGTCATGAGGTGCGCGAGAGGTAGTCTTCTCAGCCATATGAGCTCTAACGTGTCGACACCCAGGAAAGTTTGTAATATCATTAATTCCCAACTAGCCATAAAAATTCCCTCAGAAAGAAGTGTTACGTTCTATAGGCATAACCTTTGACTGCCATAAGCCAGTCGGGAATTCCACATTCCATCTCCCCTTGAACGCCCCACACAGAGCAGATTTCCAGTTGGCTAAAGTGGGTCCCTAGGCCACTCTGTCATGTCATCGGGTCTCGGCCTGCCTTACGGCCAGAGAGGAGGGGGCTGGCGGTTGGGGTTGGGATAGGTCCTGACCTTGGCTTTGACTGGTCTGACAGGTCTCACTCCCAGAGGCCACTAGGCAGCTTCAAGCTTTCTTATCTCTCTCACTCGCCTGCTGCCTGGGTCTCAGATCTACAGCTCTGCCGAGGTGAGGTTGGGAGGAAATCACATTATAGATAGGTAGGACTTTAAAGGAAGCCTGAAACACATACTGACCCCATACTGGAAATGGGTCAGGGCTGTATCTGGGTTTGGGTTTTTCTCAGCCAAGACCTAAAGGAACTCATATGTTGACAGGGATATGATCCCATCTTTTACAGCCTTTCAGTATGTGTGGATCTGCCAGAGAGAGAGCCGAGAGGGAGAGAAAGGGGGGGGCGAGACGCTCTCATGGATGAATAATGAATCTAATGTTTTATTACTGAAATTCTTGGACCATTTATTTTAAACACATTTGCGCGTGGGTGCGCATACGTGCACGTGAGCATGTGTGTCTGGCGTAAAGCAAAGCTTTTTTGGCCGAGTTTCCGAGTGCCGCAGCAGTGGGGGACAAAGCTCATTTTAAAATGTCCTAAAGATTAGGAGGCACATGATCGGTTGGAGGGCTGCAGGATATGGGCCTCACAGCATGCCCAGTGGGGGAAGCCCTCTCTCTCAACAGCTCTAGTCTTCTTATCAACCCCTCTCACATACAGAGTAAACAGGAACTGCCATAGGCTGCCATAGACCAGAAACATGAACAAACACACAAAGGAAACTACAGTATGTAAGTGTATGCCTACACCAGCCAACTCCAGCTCAACAAATCCCAGTGCTCTGTTTCTCCCCTTGACTCCTACACTGAAGTTGGATTTGCATTCAGAATTTGGATGCTGGTTCATTTTTTGTCTTACCTACAAAGAGAACCAGAGGAGAGGACTGTATATGGTGAAATAAGCGACATTTGCAGATACTTGCATTGGATAAGTCAGTTCACGATCGCTCCCCATCATCGCTAACTTCGCTAACTTACTCCGAGACATTTTATCGCCTATTCGTGAGTTCATATGAATTTTAGTCCGTCTATAAACAACTTCCTTTGGTTTCTTGCCATGTAGGATTTGGTATCCATGGGATCTGCAGACACTTCGCGAATGAGCCTCACAAGACTGTTGACTAGAGGGTTGTATAGATAGAGAAGGTATAGTCTGGTCACTGCTGCGGAGGAGTTTGAGGAGTTTGCAGGCCCAATGATTGAGCGACGTTTTCTGTAAAGGTGATATTCGGTCCTTATGAGCTTTAGTGCTATTTAGAATCTTCAACCACCTCAAGGAAACATTTGGTCTGTATCGCACTCCAAGTGTACTTTGCGAAATATGCGTTCGATAAAGTTTGAGGCAAAGGTCCATTATTTTCTCTATCACAATGTAGGCGCTGGCCCTTGTGGGAACCCTGCAGCTTTCGCACACAGTACAAATGTCAGGAGTAATGCCCCACCAAAGACGTAATGTAATACACGGCAGCGTGCTCCGCATAACATATACGAGTCAGGCCTTCAATCTTCGGTTTAAATACCCTCCATTTGACATTACGACAGACCATTGCACATTCTTTGCATGCCTTCATGTATGAGGAGGAGTACGCCAGAACCCTATCATTAGTAGAGGTTTCCGCGATGACAACAGAGACTTAGCTAGCTGCGCTTAACGTTTGATGTAGGGTGTAAATCTTTTTGTGACATGGCAATCTGTTGATGGGTAGATCTCTCTGAGAGACAGGGAAAATCATTACCGGGCTGAATCCTAACTTGAGATCTGCTTAACGTGGACTTTTGCTTAAATCATTAGGGATCTCAAGTTAGGATTTGGATCTGTGAGACTATGTGGCTAGTGGTCTCTAACAACAGATATTTTCTCCTGACAATTCCTCTGTATGACAACTTCTTTCGGTTCTAAGTTGATAGAGCTAGATGCACTATAGTTGATGTTTAGCAACCTTTGTTAACTAAACCTGTACGTAAACATGTTCATGCAGGATTTGGACGCTACTCAGATCATTCTCCCATGTTCCTATCCTATCACTCTGATACTGTAAGCAACCCTGAGTCGCTTAACCCGGAAGCCAGCCGCACCAATGTGTTGGAGGAGACACCATACAACTGGTGACCGTGTCAGCGTGCACAGAGCCCGGCCCGCCACAGGAGTTGCTAGAGAGTGATGGGACAAGGACATCCCGGCCGGCCAAACCCTCCCCCTCCATCGCCTCATGGGTCTCCCGGTCGCAGCCGGCTGCGACAGAGCCCGGGATCGAACCCGGAACTGTAGTGACGCCTCAAGCACTGCAGTGCCTTAGACCTCTGCGTCACCCGGGAGGCCTCTGGCAACTTCATTTGGTCCTTATGACACTCAGTGGGTTTAGTGTGACTGGCATCTCTGCTGGGTGTAGTGGCACCTTATGACTTCCAGATGGCCTTGGGGACACCACTGATAAACAGCACCAACACTTTGGATTATTCAGTTCAGATATGAGGATAAGTAAGTACATGTATGTGCATTTAACAGTTTTTCTTATAGGTCACAAGCAAATGATGAAGAAAGTGAAAATAAGATGATTTCATCAGGTTTTTTGGATATCCTTTCTTATGAATGACAAAACACATCGTCACCTGGCCATCGCCATGTTCTTCTGGCCTCTGTCCGTGCCCTTGATGATCATTGGTCACCTAGTATGCCCTTGACTGGCGACTTTGGCTGGAGGTCTGGGCTTGTGCCATCTTCAGTTGGCATGGGGGCATACTGGAGATGGTGGGCACCTGCAGTGGCTAGCCTCAGGTCAGTCCTGAAGTGTGATAATTGCCCTGGTGCCAGCCATACGGTTGCCTTCTGGGAAGAAAGCTCTTCTGACAATAAGGGTTTCTCTCTATTTTCAGCTTAAGAAAGAACATTATAGTGTTCCACAATGTAGGCTATACCATATAATGTATACTGTCTGTACCATCATATTTTCCGTGTTCTAGATACACACAGTATTTTTACGCTATTAAGTGTCTCTAGCATGAAAAATATGCTCATGGGACGAGTCTAAACGATACTCAGCTGGGTCATCTCTCAGAGGAATTCCCCATGATTCAATTATACGTGAACAGCACATGACGGAGGTCTAAAAATCAATGGAGGGGGCGTCTGTGGCCGTGAGATAACCTTTTACCCAAGAGAGGCGTCACCAATACCAATAATTAAGTCAAGCTAGCAACCACTACCGAAGCATAAATAAGCCGCTACTGGATGTTCATATGTAGCCAACCACTGATACAGTCACTATCTGCTTCTCCAAAGAACAGCTGGGTGGAATATTATGGCTAGGTGGCCTATTTCTTGTACAATAATGTCTTATACTCACTATACAGGCATGGCATAGACGAGCACATCATTAGGGCAAAGTCAAATAAGCTGAACATCTGTTTTTCCATACTGTTCCCGGGTCTTTGCTCATTTGGGCCATGCTGTAATTCAATAGCACACTTTGGGAGTGTGTGTGTGGAGTGTGTGTGAAGGTATTCCCTCTTGACACTACACAGCTGGCCGCCTGCACTCAGGGCCAGCCAGGCGAAGTTACCCAGCGGTGCTTCTGGAGTTACACTCTTCCTTAACTCCCTGAAACGAACACCCCAAAAAGTATTGAGCCTATGAATGAATCACACCTTTTTTGAAACACAGTCCAGTTCTGCCTCAGTGTTCCTTTTCACACTTGGAAGAGGAGTGTTTGGAAACAAGGCACCGCCTGGAAAAAGACACAATACGCAATACACTATGGCTTTGGTCTGGTTTTTCATACTCCATGTAGGCTTCTGTATGGTCTTCTGTCCTTTCTTTTGTAGTTTACCACTGCTGTTGATAAACACAAGAGAATCTCCATTGAAGTAATTTTTTATTTTGTATTTTTTACTTCTGGACTAGGCTGAATCTGGGAAACCGACCCCTGAACTTCATAATAATTGAGACAGTGTAGGATTGTTGGGCTGTTCTTGATATTACTGATATTTTTCATCCATGTTTGCACATGGAATCCATCTTTGACACTCATTTCCATCTGTTGTTAACAGGAGTACATGGACGCCAACAAGTGCATCGAGGAGCTACTCAAACAGCTGGAAGAAGAGCGGAGGAATGTCCGAAGGTAAGGGAGGATCCTCGATCTGCATTTTGACAGCTGCTGCTAGTTGCCAATAAATATCAACAGCTGAACGCAATCTATTCTCAATGAGAACCAGCCGAACAATGTTGTTAAGTTTGGGAAGCTGACACAATGATTTGTGTGCAGTCTTGGTGAGAAAATGCTATTGTGAAGTGATGGTGAGGACAAAGGTGCTAAAGGTGAGGAAAGACAAAGATGTACGTTCAGTCCATTTCAGTTTTGGGGTTGGCTGGGGACATTTCTCATGGAGACAATGGGGATGTGGAGAGGCCAAACTCATGACCTTGGCCCTCAAACCTATCCTTAGACCCTTGAATGTCACACCGCCCAAAGAAAAGAGAGACCATTTTTCAAGCTTCATCCCCATTATCCTATAACTCTCCATGTCAAAAGAGCTGGTTTCCCCCCATCCAGCAACAATTTTCCCCTTGAGCGAGCAGGGAGGCCTGGGAGAAGGGCCTCTGAGTGGACCCAGGGTGGATGCTGGGGGTTAGAAGTTGACCGCTGACCAGGGCCTTTGCTACGGCAGGCCGACTTTCAATAGAAGGGTAAGGAAGTGGTGTGTAAAGGAATGATTGTCTTGTCCACAGTCTCACTCACACCACTTTAGAAGAGGAGACCCTTCCTCTTTTGACCAGGAAAGTGACCCAATAACAGGTTAGAGGGGCCTGGTTGTTCTTGGGGCTGTTCTTGGGGCTGTTTGGAATCCATGAACTTGCTTAGACCTGGAAGGACAGTGGGGGCAATAGCTAGGGTGGCTGACCCTAAAGTTTTAGTGATCATTGTTTAGTTTTGTTAAGGATTTTTAATTTGTGTGTTTGCATAAATTTTTTCTGTAAGTGAAACAGAATGATATTCTAATTAGATAATGATAATTTTATCAATTCAACATTTTTCTTCCAGTTGCTCATATAAATAATCACTTACCTACAAATACTTAAAACTGACATACAGTTGAAGTCGGAGGTTTACATACACCTTAGCCAAATACATTTAAACTCAGTTTTTCACAATTCCTGACATTTAATTCTGGTAAAAAATCCCTGTTTAAGGTCAGTTAGGATCACCACTTTATTTTAAGAATGTGAAATGTCAGAATAATAGTAGAGAGAATGATTTATTTCAGCTTTTATTTCTTTCATCACATTCCCAGTGGGTCAGAAGTTTACATACACTCAATTAGCATTTGGTAGCATTGCCTTTAAATTGTTTAGCTTGGGTCAAACATTTCAGGTAGCCTTCCACAAGCTTCCCACAATAAGTTGGGTGAATTTTGGCCCATTCCTCCTGACAGAGCTGGTGTAACTGAGTCAGGTTTCTAGGCCTCCTTGCTCGCACACACTTTTTCAGTTCTGCCCGCAAATTTTCTATAGGATTGAGGTCAGGGCTTTGTGATGGCCACTCCAATACCTTGACTTTGTTGTCCTTAATAAAGCCAGTTTGCCACAACTTTGGAAGTATGCTTGGGGTCATTGTTCATTTGGAAGACCCATTTGTGACCAAGCATTAACTTCCTGACTGATGTCTTGAGATGTTGCTTCAATATATCCACATAATTTTCCTCCCTCATGATGCCATCTATTTTGTGAAGTGCACCAGTCCTTCCTGCAGCAAAGCACCCCTACAACATCTTGAAATACATCAAAAACTATAGTTTGTTAACAAGACATTTGTAGAGTGGTTGAAAAATGAGTTTTAATGACTCCAACCTAGGTGTATGTAAACTTCCGACTTCAACTGTACGTATAATTACAATATTCAAATTCATGGTAATTAACCTCCTTGGAATAGACAGCTACGCTGACAGACCTGACAGACCAGATCCTAGGGATTGTGCCGCTGTTCCTCGGATGTTGCTCGACATTAGTGACAGTGATAAATGACTCCACACTTTCTTTTGTTGGGCATGAAGCAGAAACTCAGGACTAATAAAGACATGCACGCCTCCTTCCCCATATTAGGCTGTGTCTTACGGCTACTTTATCGAGAGGACTTACATTATATTCCTCGTTTTTCCTGGGAAAATGAAGGCAATCAATCCATCAAGAAGCTGGAGAGAGAACGAATTGGATTCCACTTCAGGGCTTGTTATTTCTGTGTCCTACAGACCCAATGCAAGATTATATTTATACAGTCTATCACATTATAGGAAGGTATTACACAGATGTTGGATATTGTACCTGATTTCAATATTATGTGCCATACTTTATTGTAAATGCCCTTTGTTTGATATTTTTTCCTACATTGTTAGGAGCTAGTAACACAAGCATTTCGCTGCACCCTCTATAACATCTGCTAAACTGTGTACGCGACCAATAAACTGTGATTTGATGCTCTATTCCACTTATACTTCCACTTGTACTGGGTTTTCAAATACCCCTCCATTTACCCCTCAAAATACCCCTCCATATGCCCCTCCATATACCCCTCCATATACCCCTCAAAATACCCCTCATATACTCCTCAAAATACCCCTCCATATACCCCTCAAAATACCCCTCCATATACCCCTGAAGAGAGACATAATAAGTCATGTCAAACTGTGTATAAATAGCAGGAAATGCGTTATAAATGTCAAAAGTCAAAATAAATTCCGGGGGAGGAGCCCCGGACACCCTTCTGTTCCATCTATCCCCCCCCAATATCTACACCACAGTTTCGCCATTGCTATGTATTGTATCTTTAAAATATATGAAAATGTCTGCCAACGAATACAAGAAAGCTCACTCCAAAAACATTTTTCTCATCATATGTCAAACCCATCTGTTCCATAATATAGTCCTCCTTGTATCCACTCCTTTCCACAACACACACACACACACACACACACACACACACACACACACACACACACACACACACACACACACACACACAGCAACACTGGCCGAGGGAGAACAGAACAAAACCACAGTGGGGTACTGTCGCGGCATCGTTCATTATTTCATTAACTCTGATGACGTCCATGACAAACACAAACAAAGGCTCCACAGCCCTGTGTCAACATCAGATTGAAAACCTCCAAACAAGACGAGACATGTCATGATGCATCATATAAGCTTTCCTTATGGTTGTTACGGTTATATCTGGTTCTCTCTGATCGTATCAGATATAGGTTGATTGTATGTGGAAATGATTGCCAAAAAGATGGATTCACAGTAGATGTATTTGGCCAAACAGCAATATTAAGTCTATGTTATGTACATCTATCTCTACATGTGAATAGAGAGGGAACGTGGTGAAAGTGAAGTGAGTGACAGCTTTCTCTCTGTTTCAGTGAGCTATTGAATGGGGGCAGGCGTGATTTGGATGAGGACATATGGATGCTGCTTTAGGACACTAAAAAGCATGACTGGCCGGGTGGAAGGTCACGTGTCCTGTCTGAAAAGCTGCTGTGTCGAGGGAACAGAAATATATAATCTTCCTTGGCCTTGGATTAAAACAATGCAGATTTAGTTTTTTGTTCCCTCTTTCTGCCAATTCCTCCTTTTTCCCTTCATCCCCTCCTTCTTGCACTCTGTCTATGTGTCTGCGTGTATGGTTGGGATTGCCTGTGGTCTTATCTTATGTAATGAAAGTGTTTTTCATTGCATACTAAATCTCCATTGACTTTCCTTTGGGTGTCTGTGTCAACATTTTATGTAGAACGCTGTCCGTTGATCAGCCAGGTGGCCAAAGCTGGTCTCACCTGGCCTTAGCAGATGGTGTGCGTCTTTGTTTGTCTGTGACCCCTCCACACCTTGGAGGACTCAGGGAGGGCAGGCAGGCAGGGGGCCTGCTCAGGGTAGCAGGGGGGTGGGGTGGGGAGCAGGGGAGAATGGGCACACTGCTGGCGATCTATGGAGGATAGTCTCTTAGGCTATGAGCACCGGCAAGTCATGCATCTGCAGCCCCTCCTGAATGGACATTAGCCAGGACATCTGCTGATCAATAAACTATTCATCATCTTTAGAGAGGAATTATCCCTCCAAATTTGAGTGAAGTGGGAGGACTGGCAGTAGGTTTTGATAGATTATCTGTCCATTTTGAAATATCTTGTTAGGGGTGTGTATGGAGGCGAAGACAGGTGCAGGAGATCAGAGTGTAGTAAACAGGCGCATTTTAATTCCGGTCCAAAAACGACAGCACATAAAAACATAAACGTGCCAAAAACACGGAATATAACAAAAGTACGGCGCCTGACAATATCCACATAACAATAAACAATTACACACAAAGACATGGAGGGGAACAGAGGAATAAATACATGCAGTGTGATTATGAAATGAAAACCAGGTGTGTATGGAACAAGACAAAACAAATGGACATATGAAAAATGGAGCGGCGATGGCTAGAAAGCCGGTGACGTCGATCGCCGAACGCCGCCCGAACAAGGAGAGGAGCCGACTTCGGCGGAAGTCGTGACATATCTTTGTTTGGATGTATTTCTCTTTGGGTCTAAAAGTAGTAAAAAGCAACTCTTTATCGTTCTCTAACGTTCAGCCACTTGGAATAAATGTATATTGTATTCCCATATCTGTCCTTCATTTGTCTGTGTGTGTCCTTGCCTTGATCAGGACATTACCACTACTCACTAGTACTGTATTATGCTTAGATGGTGAATTATAGCCACCAGAGCAGTGTGCTCATTTACCAGTTTAGCTTGCAAATGGGATTTCATCCATAGTAAATGGAATTATTTTCCTTCTGAATTCCCTCTAATTTATTTGGGCAATAATCCCTCCCTTCATGAAATTGCAGCGTCTCAGTTGAAGACCCTAAGGCAGCGTTATGATCATCAAAAACAGTTCATAGTTGAGTATATGATTAAATACATCTTTAGCGAGTTCCATTTTGGGCGCAGACTGAGGGACACCTTCATTGAAAGAGAGCCTGTGTTTGTGTGGGCACATGTGTTCATGTTTATATTCGTGTGTGTTCATCCACTATGATGATAGCAGGCTAACGGAGGAGGCTTTCCCTCCACTGATGTTAACGGCTTGTGACTGTAGCTGTGCGGCTCACTGATGTTACTACAAGGCATGTCTCGACCTCAAAGACGCCTCTGTTCCTCCACCGCCGTTGCCGCCGGTCTCGGGAGATGAAAGGCTATGTAATCCTGTGTGGAAGTATGCGGCCCGCTCTCCCTCTCTCCCTCTCTCCATCTCTCCATCTCTCCCTCTCTCCCTCTCCAGATGATGAGGATAGGGCCGAGCCTTCCCTTTGGTACGGACCACAATGCAACTGCGCACCCCAAGGCTCTGTTCTGCAGCCGTCTCACTTGGGTGAAGGCCATGCGTTTGACAACTGTAATTGGATAAGTTGACCAGTCTAATGCTTTCGTTTGATACTGCTAAGCCCCCACCAGAGACCTAATAAGGTCAATTGTGTATTTATGTGCCCTCCTGTGAGTGAGAGACTTAGCCTAATGCATTGATTAGAGGTCAGTTCCCCCACCATAGTTGGAGATAAATGAATCCATTGGTTTTCTATAGAAATGTTTTGCAGAGAGACGCCCCCCCCTCTTTTTCCCTCAGAAAACTCTCATCAAATACATTTTTGTATTTGATTGGATCCGGTGAAATATGTTTATTTTAGTAATCAGTGGTTGTTATTTCAAGCTCTTACATGTGTAAGAAAATAGCGTACTTTGAGCTACTCAAGAGTAAATTCTGAACAGAGAACTGAACAATGCTTGAGGAAATATGCGGCATGTGCTTTAAGCCTGTATGTTCCATCTGTTTTTAGCATAAAACTAACTTTAGCTTAGTCTAAGCTTAGTCTTAGCTTAGCTGCTTAGCTTAGTCTTTAATCAGAGTACCGTGGAGAGCTGTGCTCACTGTTGTGCATCTTCTTGGTCAATACTGCACTGTACTATCTATTAATTGAAGATGAACTCATATAAATAGACCAGATGATGAAAACACTTCGGCGAATTAGTTCAAGCCTGACACTGTTGTTGACCCATAACACAAGTCAGCCATGACTGCCACAGTACATTATATGGATTTACAACCATTAACATCAACCCAGAATGGTCCAGTGCTGTTTATGTCTGTGGCTACTGAAAGATAGCCTGGTTAAGCAAAACGGAACGCTGCATTCACCATCGATCCCAATTGAACGCAGCATTCAGTCTGGTTTAACCAGGCTTAACTGTAAGCTAACTGTAAGAGCCCTGTGGGTCTCCCGTGATTTATCTGTATGGCCAGGCCTGGCTAAAAACATGCATCAGTTTTATGGCGCTTATGAGAGGAAGAGGTTAATCGAATGGGTTAATGAAGCTTTTTGTTAATACATTCTGAAAGGACCCGTCGTCTTAACTCGCCGTAATATCTCTGTGCTATAGGGGAGAAGGAAAGCACTTAGGCTAGTGACTGAAATGTTATGCTGGTCCTTTATCCACTCACCACCCCCACCATTCAGTCCACGCGGTACCACAGTAGCGTCCTGGTGGGCCATGCAGTTCTCTTTATGATGTACTCAAGGTCAATCATAAGCTAAGTGGTCATCTACAGTCGCGGCCATTTTGAATTTGAAAGCATCCATGTTACTTAAGATAAGTGTTTGTGTGCTTGAGATCACTTCTTACATGACCGAGGTCAATGGCTACCCGGACTATTTGCATTGCCCCCCCCCCCTTTACGCTGATGCTGCTCTCTGTTTATCATATATGCATAGTCACTTTAACTATACATTCATGTACATACTACCTCAATTGGCCCGACCAACCAGTGCTCCCGCACATTGGCTAACCGGGATATCTGCATTGTGTCCCACCACCCGCCAACCCCTCTTTTACGCTACTGCCACTCTCTGTTCATCATATATGCATAGTCACTTTAACCATATCTACATGTACGTACTACCTCAATCAGCCTGACTAACCGGTGTCTGTATGTAGCCTCGCTACTTTTATAGCCTCGCTACTGTATACAGCCTGTCTTTTTACTGTTGTTTTATTTCTTTACTTACCTATTGTTCACCTAATACCTTTGTTGCACTATTGGTTAGAGCCTGTAAGTAAGCATTTCACTGTAAGGTCTACAGTGTTGTATTCGGCGCACGTGACAAATAAACTTTGGTTTGTTTTGATTTGGTAGGCTGTGCAAAGAAGGGCTCTGTAAAATCTGTTCTAACCTCAGGGGTCTTTCCTAGTTAAATAGGTTGAATAAATAAAAGACATTACACAACATTATAATAAAGGGACTTTTTGTTGTGCTGCTTACAGTACTGTAGGTCCATTGAGTGGAGGTATTAGGACTGTTCTTGTGGGAAATCAGATCCGGTGAAGAAGAGTGGTCACTGTGGCCTTGTGTAATTACTAATGAACACTGGTATTTACCCAACCAACCCAATGGCTTCCACACCATTAATCTCATGATGCCTGCCATGCTAACTATGGCACCACATACGCACATCACAGCGTCTGAGCCGCTATGTCGTTCTATTTTGAGCAAAATGGGTGGCATCTACAGTTGTGATGTTTTGAGTCTTTAGATGTCCAGTATATTAGGTGAGTGATTATTTCCTGAGATGTTTTGAGTGGAGTTCCTTGGCTTTATTATCAAGGTAAGCTAGTAGGCTAAACAATGTTTTTGCTCTTTTGTACGTATTCACCAAAGCGTGCAGTTGTTTTGACTGACACGGTCGCTTTTAACCGTTTGGAGAAACATCCTTGTGTTGAGATGTGTGGCGAGATAGAGGAGGTGCAGGTTTGGCGCAGTGTGCTCCTGGAAGTCACAGTAGCTGCATCTGTGCTATTCACCTCCAGCCGAGTACCAAACTGACTCAGTATTGGGTTTGGGTGCTAGTAATGAATTAAACCATGCTGTATCATTTCAGTATTGATCTGTTTTACAGTATTTATTGCTTTATAACATTGTATATGCTGTAGGTTTTGTGGTCCTGTTTAGCTCATGTGCTAGAGCATGGTGCTTGTGACGCCAGGGTAGTGGGTTTGATTCCCGGGTCCATCTATATGTAAAATGTATGCAGGCATGACTGTAAATCGCTTTGGATAAAAGTGTCTTCTAAATGGCATATATTATTAAATGTTATATATATTATTTTGTGTCAGCATAGAAATCATTGGTTAGCCTACTGGTCACAGATCAGCTATCTGGTCAGTTTGGCATGCCAATGACCATAAGAATCGTCTATACAGGACTGATCTGGGATCAGGCAAATCATTGTCCTCTTTAGAATAGTAAAGAATATGGTGTTTAATCCAAACCTACATCCCCGCATGTCATGCTCCCCCTGAGCCATAGCCCTTGATCCTGACTCTCAGTTCCATTGCATTACACGGGAGTGTCATTGTACGAAGGAATCTTCTGTAAGGGGGAGTTTTGTTTTAATCGCCGTGACGCTGGGTCTGAACACTAACACGCGTCGCTTGCGTTACGGTTTTGGAAGCATAAGGACCTTACCTTTCATATCGGCGATAAATCATTTGACACACACCTTTATAGGGTTAGTGTTCCCACACGGCCATATCTCCAAGTTACAGCTCGTGTTTACGAAAAAAACAGACGGAAGGCCAAGGGACAACCTTAGCCATCTACATCTAGCATGCTCTGAACACCTGTGTGGAACGGAAGAAGGCCGCCAGAAATGTGTTGTCACTGAAAAATACTTCCGGCTGCAGCTGTGACAAGGCCGGTTAAAACAGTGTACAGTGTATATTTTACAGTGTAGATTTTACAGTGTAGATTTTACAGTGTAGATTTTGCATTTGTGAAATTATTGTGATGTGAAAGTAGAGGGCTTTATGTTTCTCGAACCGTAACGCAATTGACAACCGATTCACGTTTAGATGGAGTATTTGGCTGTCTTGGCTTTCAGAGCCAGTCTACCTCTGAAAAGAACATATAAGGGCCTTGCACCATAAGGAGTAACGGTAGGGTCCTTAAGAGTACATCTTGGACTAGCTACCGTCATTCCCTTGAGTAGCACAGTCAGGCTAGGAATGGTGTCACAGACAAACCTGCACCCCCAACATATCACGCCAACCCATTCCATTGCTTAATGGAACATGACAGAGGCACATTATCGCAGATCCCGGTCATCGTGTTGCACGTTTAATCTGGCCCCCCCCCAACAAAATGTTAAATGGCTGTTCCAGTTTGCGGTCGGTGGGGCCGTTCCAAAGTGGACGATCACAGCCCAGATGATTTCCATAGTCTGACTGCTGTCTAGGGCGGTGGTTGAGAGCTGTGTAGCCCTAGTGGGATAGCCTGTGTGTGTGTGTTAGGTAAATAAACCCCCATGTCTACGCTATGACATTCCCACCGCTCGTCTCAACGTGCAAACAACCAAAGGGGTAGTCTGTTGACAAATAAGTATACAAGGTGAGAAAAATGCTATCAACACTTCTGGTTTTAGTTTCAAAAGGGTATTTAGACTTTAGCGTACCTCATTTAGTGTTCAGACATTCAGACATGTATACAAATGCTTGGCAGTTGTGTTTGTCTGAGCCAATAAGATGTGGTAAATAGTGTTTGAGGCCCTGAAGATTAAGGAAGGGGGGAACATTTATACACACACACACACACACACACACAAACGCACACCATTGCATTTTATCCCATGATTATCGCCCCCTGATTAGCGAGTGTCCGGGGGGGGGGACACAGACCTTGACGACGATGGCGGCAGAAACTGGTCACGTAATGCGCTCAGCTAAGTGACGCGCGTCATCGACCTCCGCTGTCCTCCCTCCGTCCACACATGTTTTAATAAGCCCTCCCGGATGAATGACATTAATGTCTGATGCCTGGGGGATTGTGGTCGCTTTTTTACCAAGGAGGAGTGGAGGGGAGCCCGCCCCTCAACTCCCCCCCCCCCCCACACCGCCCCTTATCAACCCTGTCTCCCCCTCCCCTTCCTCGCCCAGCAGTACCACCATCCAACACCCGCCTTTCAGTGGAATGCTAGCCCGTTGGTGATGGTTAACGGGGGGATGGTAGTAGTCGTGGTGGTGGTGGAACCAGCCAGGTTGGGTGTGTGGGGTATGTTGGCACCCATGTGTTTCCAAACATTGGAATCTGTCACTGACACCACAAGCAGTGGAGTAATCAGAGATCACTCGCCCCACACACACACACACACACACACACACACACACACACACACACACACACACACACACACACACACACACACACACACACAGACTAACTCACCCCTGGACGTGTTGTTACACTTTTTAAAACAATGTCCATGTGGTGGAAGTCCAAACAAACAGAGCTTCCTGTTTCGGGGGGATCGGACTCTCCTATGAGTGACTAGGCTTGGTCTGCTGGTTTCTGTCTCACTACAGACAAGCTGTGTTTCTGTGTGTCCATTTTGGATCCTGTTGTAGACATGGCCGTCGCTCAGTGTTGGGGGGACGTGCAGTTTATTGAATTAAAGTGGGGGCGACTCCTCAATATTTCTTGATTATGTATCCGTTCCTGTTGACTTCTGAGTCCATTTATCTTTTTTTATCCAAACAGGACAATGGGACTAAATTGGTGACCACCTGCTCTAGAAATCAAATTAGACCCTCACCACATATTCAGATTGTGTGTGTGTGTGTGTGTGTGTGTGTGTGTGTGTGTGTGTGTGTGTGTGTGTGTGTGTGTAAGACACATCTGCAACTTATGATAAATGCAATACGCTTGACGCATGACACTTCTGTCATATTCAACATAATTAGCCGTCGTGAATCTTCCCTGTTATTATGATGAATAGGTTCCTCACTGTCAATTTTATGGGACACAACGATCCAGTAAAGAAACTATGTAGTCTTGACACGCCAAGACTTTACGATCACGGCACAAACCTTCCATCTGATGTTGCGTCCTCTAACCAGTTCAAATGTTGGCTTTCAGATCCTGCGTGTTCTCACTGGAATGTGCGCGTTTCCAGTTTTACCCCGTTCTAATTAACTTCTAACTTTCTCTGACCCAAAATGTGGGTGTATGTGCATGTTTATTTTTCACCCAACTACAACTTTCACTTGTCATAAATTTAGCTTGGAGGCATCCGCTTCTGACCCCTTTGGTTGTGGTGCTACTAATTACTCATGTGTTTAGCGTAATTGTTCATTTAGCGACATTAGTGACTAGTGAATGTTGGGCAGAGGGACTGTGATTGGCTAGGCCGGGAGTAGCTCTTCCTTTCTCTTTCTCTTTATTTTAACAAGGACTGCTTTCGCCAGCCAGGACCCTTTCAATTTCCCTTTCACCCCTCCAGTGTCTGCCCCCTTTTCACAGTGGAGGGGGGAGACAATGGAGAGGGGTCCCCTCCCCCTTCCTCTCCACTTCTCCCCCATTTCTCCCCCCTCTACCCTCGTAGGCGTCCTGATCGAGAGGCTCTGGGCTTTGGTTTGTCACAGCCATTCAGCTGAGACTGATTGTGATTGCGGCAGATGGGTTGGAGTTTGTCCCAGGCAGCCAGGCCCCTCTCTCTCTCTCTCTCTCTCTCTCTCTCTCTCTCTCTCTCTCTCTCTCTCTCTCTCTCTCTCTCTCTCTCTCTCTCTCTCTCTCTCTCTCTCTCTCTCTCTCTCTCTCTCTCTCTCGCTCAAAAGAGCTCAGTCAGAAACATCTCAAGCCGAGCTCCACTCACGTCCCTGAACCCCCCCCCCCTGCTGTCACCCACCCCTCCCCCATCTCTCCTACCCCCCCCCCATCATCACCCACCCCCCTTCATCTCCCCAGAGGAAAGTGCCACCTTCAGAGCCGGCAGCCATCTCACCCATCCCTACACCCCCCAACACGTGTTAAACGTCCTGTAGCTTGAGCAGGAGAAAAGCGCTGAGGCACAGAAAGAGGAGGGACCTCGAGAGTGAGACGGAGAGAGGCGGTGTGAGAGCGGCAGAGTATGTAACGCGAGTGTGAGCGAGAGAGGGGCGGAGAGGGAGAGAGACAGAGGAGAAAGAGTGATAAACGGCGTTGAGAGGCAGCAGTGTGCATGTTGTCGGAGGGAGAGAGAGAGAGAGAGAGAACGAGAGAGGCAGAGTGATAGAAACACACACAGTGTGTGAGAGTGAGGACAGGCAGAGATTGTGTAGAGCAAGTCAGAGAGAGAGAAAGAGGGAGTGCAATAGAAAGAGAGAGGCTCAGAGAGAGAGAGAGAGAGAGAGAGAGAGGGCGATCGCTGTTCTGCGCAGTTGTCACACCGAGCAGAGGGCTGCATTGTGGATGTAAACTTTATCGTGGGTGGGATCAGTGGCTTGCAGCAGCTGCTGTGCAGTGCAGCAGGATTACCATGTGTGTCAACTGAAGACAGAACCCCAGGATGCAGCACCTCAGGCATGGTAAGGAGAACAGCTAGACGCTCATAACACCACCACTCTTTTCCCTTTAAGACAGGAGATGTCCCTTTAAGACAGGAGATGTCCCTTTAAGACAGGAGATGTCCCTTTAAGAGTGGAGATGTCCCTTTAAAACAGGAGATGTCCCTTTAAAACAGGAGATGTCCCTTTAAGAGTGGAGATGTCCCTTTAAGACAGGAGATGTCCCTTTAAGACAGGAGATGTCCCTTTAAGAGTGGAGATGTCCCTTTAAAACAGGAGATGTCCCTTTAAAACAGGAGATGTCCCTTTAAGAGTGGAGATGTCCCTTTAAAACAGGAGATGTCCCTTTAAGACATGGGAATTCAGCAGTATTTGTTCTCAGATTTTGTGGACTGGGGGCATCAAGCTTCTGCATCTGGTGCATAGGCTTCTACGCGACCCAATAATAGTAGGCTATTGTGTTGGGCTTAAAGGTGTTGTGTTTTCTTCCTGTTGTCATTTCATATGAATGTCAGCCAGATGTGTCCTTTAAGTTTCAAGGAGCCGCAAAGTTAAACTCAGTGTACGTGCTTCCTTGCTGCGTACGTGTCGTTGACTGTAGCGTTATCATATTTGACCTGTTGTGCCTCTTTAAATCGGGGTCAGCTTGCTGTGATCTGTGTTTGTCCAACTGGTTCCGATGACCGTGTAGCCTAACGTTAGCTATATTTCTTATTTCGGGAATGAGGCTACTTGCAAGAGATGATCCTGATTTGCAGGATCCCTTTACTAGCCAGTGCAGGGAAAAGGAAAGCAATTGTGTGCCCTGTTGCTTGTGGCAACGGCACGGGGGCCGGCCCTGTAAGCAGCTTTAATTCTGATTGATAACAGAGGGAATATGCTCCCAATCGTTCAAGGAGAGGTACAACAAGCTAGTCTGGGAGGTGTGTGTGTGTGTGTGTGTGTGTGTGTGTGTGTGTGTGTGTGTGTGTGTGTGTGTGTGTGTGTGTGTTGGAATGTATTTCGTCCCCTCTTAGCCATATTAAAGATTAGTATGTTTCCCCCAGCAGTGAGTCTAATCCTGCCATAGAAACAGCAATGGTGGGGTATGGATTGTGCTCCCTTGCTGGGATTGTGTGTGTGTGTGTTCACATCATTACTGCTTTGGCTTGGGTGCCCCTGGCTCTCCCCCAGTGTGTGTGTGTGTGTGTGTGTGTGTGTGTGTGTGTGTGTGTGTGTGTGTGTGTGTGTGTTATGGATGGATGTGGCCAGCTCCATTGTACAGCTGTGGGGCTCCCGTAGACCCCTACCCCTATTCCTCCATGACTGGTGAGGGGAGAGCTAGCTAGCTACATACGCCAGCCCTACAGCAGTCACCCCATGAGGGGGTGACAGTACTGCATACACACCCTTACCAACAGAACCCTTAGCTGTCACTCAAACACAGCGGACTTGAGTGACGGCTCCTATTTCTGTCTATTATTGGAGTAAACATCGAGGCGACAGCAACACATAAACATGACACCACAGGACCGTAGGAGATGACATGTTTGTTGGTTTATTTTCTCCTGTCAAACTGCGTTATTCTGTCTCAAACAAACACAATTGCATTGCAGTTAGACTCTGTTGTTCTTTAACAACATATTTTTGTAATCACCAGGGAGGCTATGATTGCCCGTAATGATTCACTATATAATGCTATAAGGTCCAGGCTGAGATGCCTCCAAGGCGGTGATACTTTACAGGCAGCCTGGGCCAGCTCCTGGCCAAGTGAAAGTGTTCACACTGGGCAGATGTGTTGCTGGTGCTGTCCAGATAGAGGCCGGCGGCCTCTGAAACATACCTGGGAATTAGTTTAAGAGGATTGCGAAGTGGAGAGATTTGATTTGATGGATTTAAAAGCGTCGTGCTGCATGTGTCCCCGCGATGGATGAATGAAAAGATTTTCTGAGTGACATTATCTCCCCCCCATTCTATTCCTGTACAGAGTTTGATGTTAATGTATGTCTTTAACTGTACTATGTAATCTACGGTATATGGAGCCAGTTTAAAGTGTGTTTTTGTGTGATAAATGTATTGTGGAGTCACTGGATTGGTTGTGTAAATGTCCTATTTGTTATAATCCCGCTAAGAGTATACTTTCAGATGAAACAATATGAATGTTGAAAGCTCATATTTCAGTGGAGGTACTGTAAATGTTGTCATTCCAGTCCGACCAGTGATACGGTGGCACCCCATATTATCCACTCACAATGTCCTGCCAACCACTTTGCATGTAATCCAAATGTCTACATGGACAGTCAGTTTGTTGACAGACAAGCCGCTGGCAGTAAGCATACAGGGATCACAACCGGTTACTGCCATCCCCTCATCAAATATTATGCTTTTAGTCCTCTCTCTCTCTCTCTCTCTCTCTCTCTCTCTCTCTCTCTCTCTCTCTCTCTCTCTCTCTCTCTCTCTCTCTCTCTCTCTCTCTCTCTTCTCACTATCTTCTCTCTCTCTTCTCATTCTCTTCCCTCTCCTCCCCCTCTCTCCCCTCCCTCCCCTCGTCCATTCATCGACCCAGCTAGCATACTGGGTTCAGGTCAAAATGAATTGCTGAGGAATGTCCTCCTGTTCAATGGCCAGCCCCAGTGTGTCCCAGCATGGGAGCATTTCCACCTCATTTGCAGCCAGACTCATTTCATTTGGGAAGAGGACCCAATTCCCCAGAGGCCAGTCTATCTCCCGCTCTGTGCTGTCCAGCACCGGGGTTGGACATGTGAACACACACACACACACACACACACACACACACACACACACACACACACACACACACACACACACACACACACACACACACACAGTGGGAAGACCCAGAGGCGCCCATAAAGCAGTAATGATGTGTGAGGCCTGAGTGTGAGGCCTGAGTTCCTCTCCCCTCTCTAACCCCTGGCTCTGTTTAGACAGTCTGTACTGCTGCTGACGACCACTCACATCAATTAAGAGCAGCCGTGAATGCATTCCTCCCCTAGTCCCGCTACACATTTATCTTGCTAAGAACAGGCACGTGGGAAACTCTAAAAACAGCAGAGGTCTTTGGAGGGCTCTCCGACATGGGACAAGCCAGTATGAGCCTGTTTCGGTCTAAGTCTGTCTAAGTTTCCCTGTTGAAAATGGGGCAAGGCAAATGCCTTGTCTCTGATGGATAGCTCAGTCATTTTGAGATTAGCAAGATTTCAGTTTGACAGCTGTGTCGGCTATATGATTGTATTTGTTCTATAGTTGCAGCGATTGCCAACATAGTTTCAAATGTGAAAGACATATTTCAAATGTGAAAGACTGTTAAGCCCTTGTCATGTTGAGGTTGACTGCCTGCTGAATGTAGTGTCCCACTCAAAAGCAACATTAAAAGTTAACACCCCAACACCATTTATAGGCAATAAAAGGGTTTTATATGGTAACTGTCAATGGATGGTGTTGGTAGAATCTGATTACTCTTTTGCCTTTAGAGACAAAGTGCAGTATTACCCTGTTAAATTATGCCATTAAAACGCCACATTCTTGTGGTTTAAAACGTCTGGGTTCGCTCTACGGGAGTTCTCCAAGGTGAACATGTTAGCAGGACATTATTCCAGTCGCTAACTGCTAAATTGCAAGGTTTGCCAATCAGGTTTGGCCCACAAAATAAAGCCAGGGATTATATTTCTCATCAGAGTCTTTATGCAATGACAGATTGTTGGAACACAGGCTTGTAGGACTCTGGTTGTTGTGTCTCTTTAAGTATAACCTTAATCTTTGATTGTTTTGGCATCTATCACTTTGATACATGTGTCCACTAAGGATTACGTTTAAGAGACAAAACCGGTGGACATAAAAGTTAGTTGGGAACACCCCACATCGGATTTAGTTTTAAGACTTTGAGACTAGTTTGAAGCAGTATGCTTTCAGCAGTAACTGGGGTCGTAAGTTTCGCATGCAAACTCTTTATGAGAAGATTGATGTGTCTGCCGTCATTTGAGAGTTTTTTTTTTGCCATCGAAGCTTCATACTTTATCCCGCAAAATTGTGATGAGAAAAGCTACAATGTGAACAGTCGCAGCCTCACAGTCCAACCAAGGTGCATGGATGGAGAAAATGACAGGATATGTGACAAGCTTTCATCTACTTTTGAAGAAAATGCTTTCTTTATTGTTAAAACCTGGAAACGTAAGCTTCCATCATGATTCTTAACCAAGGACAGGTGTCAAACCATTCGAGTAGCATCTCTTGATTGATCTCTTAACCCGTTTTAAAGATGCCCTTTTTGGAAACAAAGCCATTTATGACATTTGTTGGGAATGAACTGGAGCGTATGTATCAAGCCTCTCAGTTGGAGTGCTGATGTAGGATCCGGTTCCCCCTGTCGATGTAATCTTATTCATTGTGATATAAAAGGCGAAACTGATCCTAAATCAGCACTTTGAGTTTACATACAGCCCATGGCTTCAGATTGAGGTTAACCGAGCCTCGGGAATGTCAACAAACTTCAGCTCCCATCTATCCCAATCGTAAATCACAGGATAATTGTGGGAGAAACAAGCAGACCTCGTCCACTTGCCGTTTCCTTTCTTTTTATTTGGCTCAGTGGGGTCAGAACTGGATTGTTTGCTGGTACCTGGCGCTCTCTTACATAGAGACATAGATGTGTGTGTGTGTGTGTGTGTGTGTCCACATCCGTATGTGTGTGTCAGTGTGTGACATAGCTAACACGTTGTAATGGCCTCTCCAGGGAGACCAGGGACCCTTGAGAGAACGAGAGCCAGTGTTTACCCGTACCTTTGTGTCTATTCTAGAGGACTGACTTGTTTGTCTGCTTCTGTAAAAGGGGACAGTGTTTGCGCTGCCTCTGAAACGATGGTCGATGGCTTCCCATTCACAATGAGTAACAAGGGACCAGGGGTGGCCTTTAAAACTAGCCTGGATGAGTCAGCAGTAAACAGCCATAATGGGGTATGGAGTGTGTGTGTGTGTGTGTGTGTGTGTGTGTGTGTGTGTGTGTGTGTATGTGTGTGTGTGTGTGTGTGTGTGTGTGTGTGTGTGTGTGTGTGTGTGTGTGTGTGTGTGAGGCTTAAGAGTGTGTCCCCCCATACTGAGAGCCAGTCAGTGCATTTTGAAGGGCCTACTGCAGAGCGAATGAAAAGCTTGCGATGGTTGTTGTCACGTGTTGGTCAGTGTGACATCGACACTGGCTCCATGGGGAAAGGAATGGACAGATAAAGACAATTATAGGAGTGATACACACATGATTACACATCGGAACATGAGTGTCTACCTGAACGACTGGGGTTTGACATAGATGGTGAAAATACCCTACAGTGTGTGGTGCGTGTAAGTTTGTGTGCATGCATGCATACGCTTGTGTGTGTGTGTGTGTGTGTGTGTGTGTGTGTGTATCTGTGCACGTTTGCGTCTGGTTCCAACACTGAACACCTGCAGTGGTTTGTGACTGATGATTCAGAATCTCCATTCATCGTGCCCGAGCCGACTGTCTGCGATTCTGTCTGCGAACTGTCTTGTGATGTCGGGGCATCGGAGGCCATTTCAGAGTACATCTGTTCTGTCGGAGTGTTTCTTTCCGTCTGAGGTAGAATGCGTCTGACTGTGGCTGATGTGGTTTGGGGGGGAGGTGTGTGTGTGTGTGTGTGGGGGGGGGGGGATCCTTGCCCGCTAGGAACATTCTAAACCCTGTCAGACCCAAGGCTTCAGAGCTAGATTTGCCATAGCTGTCATTGGACAGAGGATTAGTGGTTTGTGTGACTGTTACTGGTCGTTGACGGGTAATATGAGCTAAAGATCCGTGGGTTTTCTTATTGTGTGGAAATGAACGTGTGAACGTATGTGTTGTAATTTCAGAAGATAAGGCAAATTGGCAAAGCATATAATATGTGAACGTCATCCCATTTGAACTTTTCCTACTGTATTTTGTAAAATATGTCTCTGCACCTGAAAAGGTTCATGGTTTGTTCACTGGCTATTCTCTATCAAGGTTTTCCATAATTTATAAAGTGTTAAAATGTCTTAAAAGATGGAGCCATTCTTATCCAAAAACAACGCTTTTGTGTCCAGCCCGTATAGCCTCCCAATGATAGATATAGAGGTGTTCTTTGTGTGTTTCCAAAGAAACCTCATGTTTCATGTCCTCCATTTTTGACGCATGCGGTGTGGTAACACTCATTGGCCATCTGACCTCCTCATTTCATGGGTGTGTGTGTGAGGTGATAACATATGGCTCCGGCCTCCCGCTGTTCTCCCGTGTAGCCCAGGTCTGGACAGGGTACCAGAGGTCAGACCCCCAGATGTGGGTGGTAGATGTAGCAGCCTCTCTCTGCCTCTCAGTGCTAAGGGGGAACGTTTTCTAGTGACATGGCTGTAACGGCGTAACATACATGTGCGTAGATGCACGTGCACACACACACACACGCGCGCGGGGGCGTTAGCCATGATTGC
This sequence comes from Salmo trutta, assembly GCF_901001165.1. Lineage (NCBI taxonomy): Eukaryota > Metazoa > Chordata > Actinopteri > Salmoniformes > Salmonidae > Salmo > Salmo trutta. The sequence goes on from NC_042962.1 coordinate 46,621,445, forward strand.
TTTCTAATGGATGCTATAACTTAATAAGCGGCTGAACAAACTCATTGGCCTGATGCTCCGTGGAAGGAAATGACCCTGGCCATAAAGAGAGGCACCCGGCAAGGCCTCTCCAAACACACACACACACACACACACACACACACACACACACACACACACACACACACACACACACACACACACACACACACACACACACACACAACTCAGCGTGGAACTAGCCAGCGCTAATAGATAAATGCACGGGGACTCATCATCATCCAAACATTTATGCTTCCCATCCACTTCACTCTGTGTACATTTGCGGTTTACTCAGATCGAGATAATGTCATGGTTTAGATGTTCCGTTTGCTTATGTAAGCCTTGTATTAACACTAACGGAGGGCTATTTTATTCAGGCATCCTTTTCCCAGAGTGGTGTGTTTAGAGTGTAGTCTGTGAGAGCTGGCGTTGCTGGAGATGAGTTTTCATTATTATGTAGTGGATGGTGAGGTCGATTTCCTGTTTTAGCCAAATTCTTCCCCGGCATGACTATTTGTAGCGTACAACCATGGATGATGTTCTATTGTCACATACACCGGATAGCTGCAGTGAAATATGTTATTTTACAGGGTCAGCCATAGTAGTACTTCACCCCTGGAGCAAATGAGGGTTAAGTGCCTTGCTCAAGGGCACATCGCCAGATTTTTCACCTTGTCTGCTCGGGTGTTTGAACCAGCGACCTTTCGGTTGCTGGCCCAGTGCTCTAAACGCTAGGCTACCTGAAGGCAGTATGTTATTTTCTCATTGTTACGTACACAGTAGCGTTGCGGCAATGTTTTTGATAGGACAGAGAGGTAGGGTTGGCTTGCCAGTGTATGAATGTGTAGTTTGGACTACAGAGCAAACCTAAGTATTATGAACAAGGATAACTATTTTCTTTGTATATTCCCGTCTTTCCTCATCAGACAAACTTAGACTTGACAAAATAGACTTAAACCACACAACCTCACACAAGGGACAATGGTTGACAATGGAACAATAAGGATAAAAGAAAATAAACGCAACACAACGAGCTGCCTCCCACAATGCAGTTCAAAGCGTGTCTTGGGGCGAACGTGTCAGCTCAGGTTGGCAAATAACATCTCCCAGAGAATGATTGATCCTCCCGCCCCTCGCCAGATCATGTCTTTGCACGCTGGGATGCTCCGACGCCAAAGCAGCCGCGCTCGTTGTCTCTCACGTGACGACGAAAACAATCTAGAGATGGTGAAGATTGGTTAGCCCGGAGAATGTGGGAGAATGTCTGGGGAAACAGGGCTGATTTGATCTGTATTCATACACACACCTTTCCTCGCCTCGCCTTGGCTCACTCTAGGCTGTCATATGAAACCTAAAGGAAGGTGATGTTGCTGTGATTGTGCCTGAATAACAACATCCCAATGAGGAAAAGACCAATAAGGTATCGTGTGGGTGGGTGGACAACTGACAGCTGATCCTGTGGACAACTGACAGCTGATCCTGACAGCTGATTCTGGATCAGAACTAGATGTGACAGATCTAGTTCAGAAACATATGGAGCCTGATTAATAAGGTTTCAGTATAGTTCTGGTCCAATACTCTGCAGTAACCAATCAAATTTAGTTTTTTGGTTTAACGTTCATACTGTCAGTACATATTGCCAAAATGTACCCCTAGCCCTATAGGGTGAGCGATGAGATGGCATGTGGGATATAGGATGGTTGGGGCGCCATACCTTCCCACTGCCCTGCCCTGCCCTGCCCGTGGTGTCAGCCTGGGGGCAGAGCTTGGACCTCCCTGGTCCTTGGCCCATTGCCCTTCGCAGCAGCAGCTTGTGCGAGGCGTGGGAAGCAGTGGGGCGTCCGCGGGGGGGTTCGGGGGGGGGGGGGGTGGGGGGGTTCGGGGGTGTTAGGTGGTCGGGCCTGCTTCACTGAAGCGTGGAGCTAGTCAAGCTGCGTTCCTGCTCTCCACTGCCCCAACTGCTCGTGGTGGATATATTGTGGGCAGACTGTGGGCACGGACTGAGCACTGGTGCGGGCAGTGCCAGGTGATTCCAGGTGACTGGGAACTGCTGGAGGCCAGCGAGGTGCCAACCCCGATCTGTCTGCCCGTCGCTGCCGTTGGAATGCACTCGCTCCCGAAGCCCCCTAACTGTGTTCAAAGAGCAGGGAAAAAGCAGGGATGAAGGGAGGAGGGTTTGGATGCAGCTGGGGTTTCAATTAAGTATTGAGATGAAAACATTCACAAAGACATGGTCGACCGTGGACAGCTAGCTGTTTGAGCATACCGCGCGCTTCCTTTCCGCCTGTGTTCGATCAAACATGGGACCAGAGCATTGGAACACATCTTGGCCAGATTCCAATTCCATACTACTATACCATTTAATTACAACATGCCCGATACTTTCTAGTAAGCGGTACTGTATGCCAGTGTGGCCTATGGGAACAGAGCCTTATATTTATAACCTATCACAACTCAAGGAGGATGAGCTCTGATATGTGGAATGTTTGTCATTATAGCTTTTAGGACTAACTCTCGTTCTGTTTCTCCTTTGAGAGGTAGGTTTACACAGCTGGTCATGGACAGGCTATCCCAGCCGTTCCCAGATGAACAGATCAGCAGAATGGGCTAACTTGGATGTAGTTGAAATGCAGATGCCACATGATGTCAGGATCAAATATGCTAAATGGGTCGTCTATTACCCAGGCCGTTTTTTTTCTCTCCACCCCTTACTTACATGATACTATTCAAATACCACCCCTCTAACATTCTCAGGGCTGAAATTGGAGTCAAATGTTGCCATGTTGAAATATTGTTTTGACTGCCTGTTAAAAATGTACCAATTACTGTA
>NC_042962.1:46629295-46686795 GCF_901001165.1 Salmo trutta
AAAATAAACGCTGCACTTTGTGTGAAACACACTTTATTTTCTTTGCCATCTGAGGCACACCATGGTATCACAGCTTAATAGACCCATAATGAAGTGTAGATGCGTACAGCTTTCTTCGACACACACATTCACGCACGTGCAAGTCTACACACACACAACTTTATTTCTCCTTCCTTGATTACTGCATGCGATTCGCTCACGCTTGAATGAAATTCTAGCGAAAGGGATTGAAACATTTTCTCATCAGCATCGCATTCAGGCTATTCAACTGTCCCATTTACTCCAAAGGATCCAAATGCACCAGTGGTAATTCATGGGGAAAATGCAAGATACTGTTACAGATCTGAGTCTTTAAAAGAGATCAGGACAAACACACAGAGCAGTAGGCCAAAGGGATAATAAACCAAAAAAGCGTGCCTAAGCATTCTAGCTATAAGCTCTCCGTTAGGGGGAAAAGAAAGAGCGGGATTGCCTAGTGAGTTGAAGTCCTAGAAATAGCATTACTTCTATTCTAGAATAGTGCTGGTATAATAGTATATTTTCATTCTATAGTATTTTCCTTGTATTTCTATGGTTGACGTCTGTGTGGTGGACTGAGGTCTGTGTGGAGACAGCATGGAGATACCTTTGACAGCTGTTTGGAGGATCTTTGACACTGGTGAGGGACTGGGGACTGAGGGGACCGCTGGGGATTCAGGTGCTGTCTCTACAGATTGGGGCTTATCAGCCATGTGCAGGGAGAGAGGGATCCCAGTGATGGCTGTCACCGCTCGTCACCCATCGCAATGTGCGAAACCACTATGGGGACCATCAATGGGATCCCTCTCTCCCATAGTGGTTTCACACATTGACGAGCGGTGACAGCCAGGCATACAGAGCCAGCAGTCTCTGGATGGTGCACATGTGGGGTGGGGGGTTGGGTGGAGTGTGTGTGTGCTTACGTTTCTGTGTGTAAACTCAGCAAAAAAAAAGATGCGTCCTCTCACTGTCAACTGCGTTTATTTTCAGCAACCGTGTAAATATTTGTATGAACATAAGATTCAACAACTGAGACATAAACTGAACAAGTTCCACAGACATGTGACTAACAGAAATTGAATAATGTGTCCCTGAACAAAGCGGGGGTCAAACTCAAACGTAACAGTCAGTATCTGGTGTGGGCACCAGCAGCGCATCTCCTCCTCATGGACTGCACCAGATTTGCCAGTTCTTGCTGTGAGATGTTACCCCACTCTTCCACCAAGGCACCTGCAATTTCCCAGACATTTCTGGGGGGAATGGCCCTAGTCCTCACCCTCCGATCCAACAGGTCCCAGACGTGCTCAATGGGATTGAGATCCGGGCTCTTCGCTGGCTATGGCAGAACACTGACATTCCTGTCTTGCAGGAAATCACGCACAGAACGAGCAGTATGGCTGGTGGCATTGTCATGCTGGAGGGTCATGTCAGGAAGAGTCTGCTGGAAGGGTACCACATGAGGGAGGAGGATGTCTTCCCTGTAACGCACAGCGTTGAGACTGCCCACAATGACAGCAAGCTCAGTCCGATGATGCTGTGACACACCGCCACAGACTATGACGGACCCTCCACCTCCAAATCGATCCCGCTCCAGGGTACTGCCCTCGGTGTAACGCTCATTCCTTCGACGATAAACGCGAATCCGACCATGGTGAGACAAAACTGCGGCTCGTCAGCGTAGAGCACTTTTTGCCAGTCCTGTCTGGTCCAGCGATGGTGGGTTTGTGCCCATAGGCGACGGTGTTGCCGGTGATGTCTGGTGAGGACCTGCCTTACAACAGGCCAACAAGCCCTCAGTCCAGCCTCTCTCAGCCTATTGCGGACAGTCTGAGCACTGATGGAGGGATTGTGCGTTCCTTGTGTAACTCGGGCAGTTGTTGTTGCCATCCTGTACCTGTCCTGCAGGTGTGATGTTCGGATGTACCGATCCTGTGCAGGTGTTGTTACACGTGGTCTGCCACTGCGAGGACAATCAGCTGTTCATCCTGTCTCCCTGTAGCGCTGTCCTAGGCGTCTCACAGTACGACATTGCAATTTATTGCCCTGGCCACATCTGCAGTCTTCATGCCTCCTTGCATCATGCCTAAGGCATGTTCACGCAGATGAGCAGGGACCCTGGGCGTTTTTCTTTTGGTGTTTTTCAGAGTCAGTAGAAAGGCCTCTTTAGTGTCATAAGTTTTCATAACTGTAACCTTAATTTTTATTTATTTTATTTCACCTTTATTTAACCAGGTAGGCAAGTTGAGAACAAGTTCTCATTTACAATTGCGACATGGCCAAGATAAAGCAAAGCAGTTTGACACATACAACAACACAGAGTTACACATGGAAAACAAACATACAGTCAATAATATAGTAGAAAAATAAGTCTTGATACAAAGTGAGCAAATGAGGTGAGATAAGCGTGGTAAACGCAAAAAAGGCCATGGTGGCGAGGTAAATACAATATAGCAAGTAAAACACTGGAATGGTAGATTTGCAATGGAAGAAAGTGCAAAGTAGCAAAATAAATAAATAAATACAGTAGGGGAAGAGGTAGATGTTTGGGCTAAATTATAGATGGGCTATGTACAGGTGCAGTAATCTGTGAGCTGCTCTGACAGCTGGTGCTTAAAGCTAGTGAGGGAGATAAGTGTTTCCAGTTTTAGAGATTTTTGTAGTTCCTTCCAGTCATTGGCAGCAGAGAACTGGAAGGAGAGGCGGCCGAAAGAGGAATTAGCTTTGGGGGTGACCGGAGAGATATACCTGCTGGAGCGCATACTATAGGTGGGTGCTGCTATGGTGACCAGCGAGCTGAGATAAGGGGGAACTTTACCTAGCAGGGTCTTGTAGATGACCTGGAGCCAGTGGGTTTGGTGACGAGTATGAAGCGAGGGCCAGCCAACGAGAGCGTACAGGTAATTGCCTACCGTCTGTAAGCTGTTAGTGTCTTAACGACCGTTCCACAGGTGCATGTTCATTAATTGTTTATGGTTCATTGAACACGCATGGGAAACAGTGTTTAAACCCTTTACAATGAAGATCTGTGAAGTTATTTGGATTTTTACGAATTGTCTTTGCAAAACAGGGTCCTGAAAAAGGGACATTTATTTCTTTGCTGAGTTGATGTGTTTGTATGTGCTTACGTTTCTGTGTGTGTGTGTGTGTGTGTGTGTCTGTGTGTGTGTTTGTGTGTGTGTGTGTGCTTACGTTTCTGTGTGATTGTGTGTATGTGCTTACGTTTCTGTGTGTGTGTGTGTGTGTGCGCGTGTGTGTGAGTGTGCTTACGTTTCTGTGTGATTGTGTGTATGTGTTTACGTTTCTGTGTGTTTGTGTGTGTGTGTGTGTGTGTGTGTGTGTGTGTGCCTCTCTCTCTTTGTGTCTGTCTGTCTTTCTCCCTCTCTCTTTCTCTTTCTATTTCTGTGTGTGGATGGACAGGGTGTGGGTCCCTTGGCAATGATAAATGGGCCACTCATACGGTTTACCATATCCCGGGGTGTGTGTATGCTGTACATCTGCAGTTGCTGCCTGCGTGAGAGCAATAGCCAGGCTCTAATGTAATGGTTGGCCCTGCATGATAATTGAATTTATGGACTCCCCAGGGATCTGTAGGGCAGTGATTTCTAGGGAATAGCATGAGGTTCGGTTTACACCATCCTCTGTATTTCAAAGATAAGTATTCTTTTAGCAAAAGGCCATGTTCAAGAATATAATCATATTTTATACTGCAATTTAAATATGGATATTATGGTAATTGTTCTCTGCTCAACGTACCAAGGGCAGAGCTACTACTAAGAACCTGCCAGAAATTAAATTGTTATTGAGAAAATTAATTGTTTCAATGCAATTGGGCTAAAAGAGTAAAGGCACTTCAGGCAAAAATGCTACATGACATGCTACTTTTTAAAGCATTTTGTTGTTGTTGTCATAATAGAAGGTAAGTACCTGTATTCTGCATTGTTGTGAACACACATTGTTTAGCCTACAGTTTGCTTGTCAGACAAATCCCCTTGTTACACTTCTTCCAGCAGAATCCAGGCTGGTCAATATACTGCCAGCCAGGCAGACAGGCAGGCAGACAGGCAGACAGTAAACTGCATGTATTATTGATGAAGGAGGAGGAACCTGCATGGTGCTTTGTGTCCCTGATGTTTGTGTTGCAGTACTGGGCCAAGGAGATATCCTCCAGACCTTTGATTCAGCGAGAGCCTCCCAGCCTCATACTGAGGTGCACTGTGTAATGAAGAGATTATAGAGTGAGAGGGACACACACACACACACACACACACACACACACACACACACACACACACACACACACACACACACACACACACACTCATTCACTGATAACATTGCACAGACTGCAGCTTGTGCACAATGTGGCATTGCACAGACTGCAGCTGGTGCACAACGTGGCCTTGAGAGACGCAGTCGTCTCTAATTAATTTAAAATCTCCTCCGGATCATGGAGGGGTATCAGGGGGTTACGGAAGGTCTAGTAATTCACTACTGAGAACCCTGTCTGTCTGTCCCTTATGAATAAATGACAACACAATGTTGTAGAATTACACAGCCATGCTAGGACTGTGTCTAGTGCAACGGGGTTACTATAACATGGAGCAATCAAGCCCAGTTACATATACTGTATAATATGACAGAGACATGATTTGAAGTTATGATTCTGTTTATACCATATGTATATATTTCTCTAATGATAGATTGTATGCATACACCCAGCTCCAAATGCCATGCCTTGTTTCACAAGGGTTGGGTTAAATGAGGAAGACGCATTTCGGTTGAATTGCATTCAGTTGTGCAACTGACTAGGCAGTCCAATGTTTCACTTTTCACTTTTCACTGCTGTAGTAATATTTGGATGAAATCACTAGCCTTGCTTATTTCCCCACCGTGACCTTCCCAGGTAATAGCATGATAATCCCATTGAGTTCAATGTTAATCCTGAATACCAAGCTACAATCCCTAGGCAGAGCCACTCGCTAAACCTTGATGAGTCAGCAGAATCATGAAGCATCTCATCTGGCAGATTATATGACTGATAAGAGTAAAGGAGGAGACATTAAATGTGACAAAAGTACCCGGTACAGTATTATAAATGTTGTACGATCAGTTTTTCCTTTTAGATCACAATTAATACGATTATATGGACAAGTAGGACTTGATCCTAGACCAGCACCTCCTACTCTGAGACACTTTGTGAATATGGGCCTTGACAGTTTTCTTAGGAAGAGAAGGCCATCTACAGGACAGAGAGGGAAGAACATCAGTGAAGCCAGTCTACTACCGTGCAAGCTAATCATAATCAGAGGTATATCCTTTTTTTAGTCACTTGAGACATCAAAGTAAATGTTGCTTTAGAAAGAATGCTCATGCTAGTTTTTCTACTGATTGCCCGAACAGTTTTTCTCACATCGAGTTGATCCTCCTTTTGAAAAGACTGAACGTTGTCTAGTCTAGCTGCAGCTAAATGTAAGTGGTTGGTTTTAGCACGTTAGTGTATGCTTTCAATTATCAGGCTTGCTATCACTGGGCAAGGCCAATTGCCAAACGCACATAAAATCTGTGGACAGTAAATACTTCAGCTGTGAAATACTGTAATGTCTCGCTAGGATTTTCTGGCAACGTACAGATATCTTAAAGTAGGATTTAACGGTTCTGGGCCTTGTTAAATGGCAGAAATTATACATTGAACAAAAGCAGAAGACTGCTTTTAATATAATGTATGCTGTTATAAGTGTGTTGTTACTGAAGCTCTTGGCAAGGCTTAGTATGAAGACGCATGGGATGCGTTCCAAATGGCACCCTATTCCCTATGTAGTGCACTACTTTTGACCACGGACCTTAGGGAGATTATCGAGTAGTATGTAGGGAATAGGGTGTCATTTGCAGTTAAGTTTGAGGCAAATTTGCCCTTTGTATATGGAGGTGATATTCACATACAGTAAACATGTTTAGGCAATTAGTGTGGGTATTTGAACAATCGGTCGACACATTTTTGATGTAAAGTAATTTAAGTTGCAATAAGTCCAGTACAATTTACCTTTAACTTTCTGATTTGAGATGTTTTTGTTTTTTGAACTGTGCCTGTGTTTAAACCTGTTTATGTTAGAGTTGTCTCATTTTATGATAGAAAACCCATCCCTTTTGAAAGAGCAAAGGTCTAGTTTCCAAAAAGGTCACTAAACTTTCAAAAGCGATTACTTGAACTCATGTTCAGTCGTTCAACTCCGGTCTAACTAGTCGTGGTAAAGGAACTCGTTTGGGTTTGGTCCCGGTTGCAGCTAGGTCCAGCTCTAACTTGGCACCAGCCCTGCGACTGTGGGTTTATGTTCCTGTAGCGGCGTGTTATTTACGGCAGGCATTACGTGTGATGGAGAGGCTCCCTGGTGCGCCAGATAGTAGCCCTGGGTTTACGGCCGTGTTGAAGAACTGGGGGTGGTTTCAGTTGTGAATAGGGTTTAATGTGGTCTGCTCAACTGCTTCAGCGAATGAAAAGCGTTGTTGGGAAGAATTTGGGCCAAGTCACAGAGTTAGAGTGAAACATGGTTATTTATTGGATGGCTTCATCTCTAACACACTGGGCTCACAACTGAAGGAGCCAAGAGGTCCCCCCCCCCCCCCTTGGGAAAAAAAGTTTTTGTCATTGTTTTGTATTTAATTAATTATTTTTTTTGGTCTGGAAATGGCCCTGGTTGTGGTGTTGCAGTAGTGTGGGACACTTTTTCCATTCAGTGTTACTTTGTCTTTCTCTTTTAGAGATGGCATTTTTTTTCATTGTAGTCATTTAGAAGACACTCTTATCCAGAGCAACTTACATTCATCTTAAGACAACCATATATCTCAGTCATAGTAAGTACATTTTTACTCAATAAAGCAGCTGTGTGAGTGTTACGCACCTTTGGGGGAGGAAGTGGTACGAGGAGGGGTGCTGTGGGATTATTTAAGATACTCTTTGAAGAAGTAGGGTTTCAAATGTAGTGTCAAGGAGTAGGGTAATAGTGACTATGTGTAGGGTATGGGGTTGAATTGGTATTCACCTTAACCATTAGTGTCTGGGGTAGGGTATAGGGGTTGAATTGGTATTCACACTAACCATTAGTGTCTGGGGTAGGGTATAGGGGTTGATTTGGTATTCACCTTAACCATTAGTGGTGTCTAGGGGTAGGGTATAGGGGTTGATTTGGTATTCACTCTAACCATTAGTAGTGTCTAGGGGTAGGGTATAGGGTTGATTTGGTATTCACTCTAACCATTAGTAGTGTCTAGGGGTAGGGTATAGGGGTTGATTTGGTATTCACTCTAACCATTAGTAGTGTCTAGGGGTAGGGTATAGGGGTTGAATTGGTATTCACACTAACCATTAGTGTCTGGGGTAGGGTATAGGGGTTGATTTGGTATTCACCTTAACCATTAGTGGTGTCTAGGGGTAGGGTATAGGGGTTGATTTGGTATTCACTCTAACCATTAGTAGTGTCTAGGGGTAGGGTATAGGGGTTGATTTGGTATTCACTCTAACCATTAGTAGTGTCTAGGGGTAGGGTATAGGGGTTGATTTAGTATTCACACTAACCATTAGTAGTGTCTAGGGGTAGGGTATAGGGGTTGATTTGGTATTCACTCTAACCATTAGTAGTGTCTAGGGGTAGGGTATAGGGGTTGATTTGGTATTCACTCTAACCATTAGTAGTGTCTAGGGGTAGGGTATAGGGGTTGATTTAGTATTCACACTAACCATTAGTAGTGTCTAGGGGTAGGGTATAGGGGTTGATTTGATGTACAGTTATATAGGTAGTTTGATTTGAGAGTAATACAGAGTTGTTATATTAAGGCCTACATAGTATATATGGAGGTTTGAAATGTGTCATTCATGTGGTAAGGGCCCTGGTTTGTGTTACAGTAGGCTCCTTGGTTAGTTCCTCTCCTGTATGCTGCTTGAGCAATTGTGTTGTTCAATAGCCACTAGATGGCCCTGCAGTACTAGTCTTGTGAAATTGTCCGTCATGTTTACCATGCAATGGACAACCTAATGAACAAGATCTTGGTAGTGTTGCATATTTCAGAAATAACATAATAATGATGATTAAAGAACTTTGTTCATTATCACTTTTTAAAATGAACTCATGTTTTATGTGTGAAAGCCACGAAGGTAAATATTTTATGCCTGTATATCTTTTTAACAGAGGTGAAGGAAAGGCCATACTTTGTTTGCTCTAAGGCTCTATTCCTCATGGAGTGTTGAACTAGTTGATTTTGGACAAGGTTATTCACTCAGTTACAGTGACTAAGCACTTTATATATAATGGTCTACCAATGTATTTATTATTCAGCACCTTTTAGTCTTTCTATTCAGATGCAGTCTCTAACAGACCTTGTTCAGGACAACAGTACAGAGAACAGAAGGAAGTCAGGAGATGGGAGTCATGTGCTTTCATAACACGTCCGCATAGTGAGACGTCCGTATAGTGACACGTCCGTATAGTGAGACGTCCGCATAGTGAGACGTCCGCATAGTGAGACGTCCGCATAGTGAGACGTCCGCATAGTGAGACGTCCGCATAGTGAGACGTCCGCATAGTGAGACGTCCGTATAGTGAGACGTCCGCATAGTGAGACGTCCGCATAGTGAGACGTCCGCATAGTGAGACGTCCGCATAGTGAGACGTCCGCATAGTGAGACGTCCGCATAGTGAGACGTCCGCATAGTGAGACGTCCGCATAGTGAGACGTCCGCATAGTGCGGACGTCCGCATAGTGAGACGTCCGCACTTGTAGTCTATGTTGAAGCATCCACTACAATGTTCACTGTGAATGACACATATGATGAAATGTGCATTACACCCTCTATTGTAAGACAGCCATAGTCAGCTACCCATGGCCTTGGTGGCCATTTGCTGTGTATGAGGCAGGTAGCGTAGCATTTGGACCAGTAACCGAAAAGTTGCTGGTTAGAATCCCTGAGCCAACAAGGTGGGAAGAATCTACCATTCTGCCCTTGAGCAAGGCAGTTTAACCCCAACCACAAAAGTTCCGGGCGCCGATGATGTCGATTTTACGGCAGCCCCCGCACCTCTCTGAGTCAGAGGGGTTGGGTTAAATGCGGAAGACACATTTTGGTTGAATGCATTCAGCTGTGCAACTGACTAGGTATCCCCTTTTCTTTCCTTCCTTTTGAGGCATCCCCTATAGCCTTCACTGTGAATGAGATATATCATGGAATGTCCATGAAACATAATATAAAGAACGGTTATCAGTATCTGCATTATTCGAGGCACGATTTTCCTTTGCTCTGATCCCAGCCCCTAATATTGTACTGTATGTTATAGTGTTCAAGTGAAGAGGAAATGTCCAATTTCCTCTTCACTTCAGTTTGCTCCTCAATTCATGCACATTAGTTGGAGAGCGAGGTAGTGGCAGTGTTCCTTTCACTTTGTACCGTTATTGTGTTCAACACAGTGTCAAGGCCTCTCTTTTTTTTATACCAGAAGTAAACAACCTTATCTTTTGGCAAGCGTATTACACCCTAGACAGAGGGAGATGGTTGAGTGGTTAAACCTACTGTATGGCTAAGAGGCTTACTCAGCATGCAGTGATCAATAGTTACATCTGTCACTTACTGTAACTAATTTCGCCATATGGAGACAGATTATAGGCAAGTTGGTGCACTAATTTTCCCCATATCATGTTTTCAGTTTTACAGTGTCTTCAAGTGAAAACCCCAAACTCAACCAGCTTGTGGAAGTTTAGATGTAAAGCAGGCAGTGTTTGGCCCCATAAAAATTTACCACAGAACCCCAACATTATCTTTGACGTGAAACTTCTTCCTTGATTTGGTCAGACAGGAAGGCAGGGAGGCCGCATAGCCTTTGAAGTGTAGAATCTGAACCGAGGACAGTTTTTTCTTTGGAGTAACTTCTGAGGCTTCAGGACATAGTTCATGTCCAATTAGGATCATAGAGAGAAAAAAAAGAATGTTCAGAAGCTTTTCTGCTTTTAGAGACTCTATAGCAAAAGTTGATCATCTTTCAGCACTGAGCCTGCAGTGGAGTCTTTCCAAACCATGTTTAGTAAAGACAGCATTAGTGCAGTTGTTATCCACTGTGATTCTGGCAGCAGGGTTTAAGTGAGTGTACAAAACATTAAGGACACCTGCTCTTTCCATGACATAGACTGCCCAGGATAATCCAGTTGAAAGCTATGATCCCTTATTGATGTCACTTGTTAAATCCACTTCAGTAGGTGTAGGTGAAGGGGAGGAGACAGGTTAAAGAAGGATTTTTAAGCCTTGACACACAATCCATGTCTCAATTGTATCAGGGTTAGGTCAGCAGGGTTCAAGATTGAATGTATTACCACAGCTGCAATAGGATTGCTGGTTGCCTTACAATTGTACATTTGAATAAACATCTTTGTTTTATTACAGTGCAGGGTGCTGCATTACACTGGGTATCCATTTTGTGCCATGGCAACTGGGATGGCTTTAGGAGCTCTAGTTAGATGGTATGGTTCTCCTGAACTGTAGAATTACACATGCACTGCTGAAATAGATGTTATGACATAGATGTTATGACATAGATGTTGTGACATAGATGTTATGACATAGATGTTATGACATAGATATTATGACATAGATATTATGAAATGGATATTTGTGACATGTAGATACTCAGATTTTAGTCTGTTGCTGGTGACTTTATTATCTCTCTACCTGTGTTGGCCGGTAACAACACCTATTAAAACCAGCAGCTAACCTGACTGTCCTTTTCCCCACAGCGACAAAAGCTGATTCATGTCCTAGAGGAAGAGCGACGCCTGCGATTGGACAGTGAGAAGCGGCTTCGGGAGGTGACGGACGAGTCGGAGCTGGGCCGAGCGCAGATGGTTTCGCTACAGCAACACTTCTCCAGGTAACACGCAGCCCCTATGCACGCACGCGCGCACACACACACACAGTCTTGCGCAGCTAACCTTGTGGGGACATACAATTCAGTCCCATTCAAAATCCTATTTTCCCTAACCCCTAAACCTAACCTTAACCCTAACCTGTACCCTTACCTTAACCTTAACCCAAAAACCTAACCATAACCCTAAACCAAACCCTAGTACCTAACCCTAACCCAAAACCTAATTCTAACCCCAATACTATTCTAACAAACCCCCTAGAAATAGCATTTGACCTGGTGGGGATTTTGCCCCCCCCACACACACACACACACACACACACACACACACACACACACACACACACACACACCGCCATGCGCCATGACAACAGACCAGTAGGCGCCACCAGCTTACACAGTAGCATGACACAGGTCAGACACAAACTATATAGGCCTAGATACATTCTGTGCATGCTACCATTGCACTGATTGCACTGCTGTACCCATTGACGTAATGCCAAAGACTTTAATGCAACAGACTTTGCCACAGGTTTCAAACTAGGAGCCAATTTTAATTTACACCCCCAAAAATTACACTGTCTTTGGTTCATTAGCCGTCTCTGTTTTAAATCTTTTGTGGCGAGAAATCCTTATTTCAGTCCATTTGCCCTCTTACCTTTCTCCACTTCAGTGGAGAATATAGACCTATCTCTTGGTGTATTACTTCATCAGTCAACCTTGACTGTATTGAAAGACACATTTTTATCTCTCCAACATTTAAAATGAAGGAAGGAGGAAGTCTTTGTCAGTTCTCTGACCGTGAATAATGACTACTGCTTCGAGACTCCATTTCCCCCTTACTATATGGTCATTTTCTTCTTACTATAGGCTCATTGAGGTGTGACAGTATGTAAAATAATTCACTACTCAGCACCACTCAGCTCGGGAACTGATGTCATAATTAGGAGATAGTCATTCAATGCACTGCCTTACGAGAATAACCCGTGGATTTTTAAAATGAGCGCTTATCTTCCCATTTTAAATTGGGTGAGAAAATCTGTCATATTAAAATAGTCTGACCTTGTAACTGAAGTTAGTTGTCTGGAGTTAGTTGCGCAGAATGACCTCTAAACATGGTGGGTCGTCATAGTCATTGTTGTCATGTAGTGTTTAACTATGGTACAAGTCCAGCTATGGTACAAGTCCAGCTATGGTACAAGTCCAGCTATGGTATAAGTCCAACTACGGTACAAGTCCATCTACGGTACAAGTCCAGCTATGGTATTAGTGTTTCTTCTCTAAGTTTTGCAGGTAGCCTAGTGGTTAGAGTTTTTGACTAGTAACCGAAAGGTTGCAAAATCGAATCCCTGAGCTGACAAGGTAAAAATCTGTCATTCTGCCCCTGAACAAGGCAGTTAACCCACTGTTCCTAGGCCGTCATTGAAAATAAGAATTTGTTCTTAACTGACTTGCCTAGTTAAATAAAATTAAACATTTTTAAATAAATTAGTATTGTAAGAAATCTGATGTTCTTAAGACCGCAAACTGCTCTCCCAAGGGTGTTTGTGGGCCAGTGGTTACTGTCGCTGCCCTTGGTCAAGGCGACTGGAGTTCAAGCATCCCCCAAATCGCAACAATGATGTCAGAAGTGGGATTCGAACCCATGCCTCCAAGGATGTGTTCCAGTGTAGTGGCTATTATGGCAACTCACCCGCTTCACTCAACCGCATTCACAACAGCGTTGATGGCTAACACACTGCAAAGCACATCGATTAAACGTTAATTAACTTAGAACCCAATAATTCTATATGTTGTCAAACTTAATGGACTAGTAGTTGTTAAACAGTCAGCCTGCGACATTTTCATTCCAGCCCGCGAGCTTAACATACCCATGCCCCACAACTCTGTATCATGTTCAGCCTTGGCTGTGGCATTCTGTCACCATATATCTATATGCGTATCCATCAACACATTCATTCTGTCGCGGAATTACTTTATCCATGTGGGCGTACCGTATAGATCAGATTTTGCAGTCAGCACAGACAACACAGTCTGCTCAGACTTGCTATTGTGTGCCTGTATTGTAGCTAGCTGTCCCCCCCCCCCCCCCCCATATGGAATAATGCCTGAGGAATCAGGCACAGATCATTCAACACAGAAATCGAATAAAAGTCAGTGAGCGGGGGAGGCATCGTATTTTGTTTACATAAGTGCCTGTCTCCAGTCTTTGTCCCTATTCATATCGCCCTTCCCTGACTGCCTCAGTTATGTCTGCCATCAGTCTGATCCCCAATCAGTGACTGACTCAACCAGCCATAGCCTTATTATGTGTTCTGTCACATCATCCAGACTCCAGGCTGATCTCAGATCTGTTTATATTCTGGGCTATCGCTGGCGTGGACCAATGAATCAGCTGATAGCGTTAGCATAACGACGTCCGATGTCCCAGAGCCCGAATAAGCGAGGCAGGCTAGACTGGGTGTGCATGTGTGTGTGTAGGGGGGAAATATATTAGGCTTATCTGTGATTGGGTCCTGCTCTAGTCCCTTTGTGACAGATGCTTCCGTCGCCGGGCGGTTGCTTCTCTCCAGACGGATTGTTCTTATTAGCTGTGACTCCTGTGGATGACTGCATGCCTCCTCGGCCCCTAGAGTGTGGAAGAACAATGTAGACGGGGATTCCATTATGTCCTTATAATGCTCAGCGAAAAGAGACCTTCCCACCACACTGAACACTATAGGAGATGAAGTGCTTGGCATTGCTCAACTGGTGTAATTCTCCCTGTATTGCTCATTGTCAGTGGTGGTGGATGGCAGTAATTTCAACAGGCAATGCTAGAAATGTGTTTCTTTGTCATTGTATTGCTCTTGTTTCTGTACCTTTTAGCACCTATTAAAGGAGGTTTCTCTGCAGTGACAGGACATAGAGGAGATAAACGGGTTTAGAGAGACTCAGTTGCTTGTTGAATACATAATGTTTGTTTTTGTATGTTGGAGTGTCTGGCTGTGTTGGTGGGTTCGGGTGTGGGTGCGTGTTTGTGTGTGTGTGCTTGTGTGTTTATTGTGTACATGTGTGTGCATATATAGATGATTGCATGTGTGTGCATGTGTCACTGCGTGTGTGTGTGTGTGTGTGTGTGTGTGTGTGTGTGTGTGTGTGTGTGTGTGTGTGTGTGTGTGTGTGTGCCTGGCCTCTCATTGGATTATTATGTTTACATGAGAGCCAGTAATGTGTGGTGGTGGTTGTAGTGGCAGATGGGACATCTGTGTGGTCACTTTAATTATGAGCTTACCAGCCAGCAAACCAGTCAGTCGGCAGGCTGCTCACACTGTCTTCAGCCTGAACCTTTGACCCACTTGATAATGCCAGCTCTGCACTCTTAAGTCACTGACACACACACACACACACACACACACACACACACACACACATTGTGTGTAGTGCTTAGGTCAGGATGATTGAGAATATTGTGCAATCCAATAGTGGCATTATTTCATTACTATATTGTTACCTGCATTATTACTTGCAATCCCACTAAAATCCGATTCTCCAGTGAAATAATCTTCCATTGTACCTGTTTCTTTGGTTGTCAAGGATAGAACCTATGTGCCCTGCATACATCTAGGGAACACATATTATTTGTCCCAAATGGCACCCTATTCCCTACATAATGCACTACTTTTGACTAGAGCCCTATGGTCCCTGCTTGAAAGTAGTGAACTATATAGGGAATACGGTGCCATTTGGGATGCAGAACCTATGTGCCCTGCATACATCTAGGCAACACATATTCTACGTCCCAAATGGCACCCCATTCCCTACATAATGCACTACTTTTGACTAGAGCCCTATTGTCCCTGCTTGAAAGTAGTGAACTATATAGGGAATATGGTGCCATTTTGGATGCAGACATAGCCTACCATTCATTCCTCATCAAAAGAGAATAGCCTCATCCCATGACTGTGTCCTCATAGATAATATCCAGGAATTATGGAGGTTGACATTTAATCTCGTAGGGTGTTTTCACACTTGGCCCCTTTGAGACAATTTTTGCCAACTTTTTGTGTGCAGTGTGAACACTCCGAAGGAAATCAGACCCCTCAAAAGTGCCCCTGAAGCAAACCCGAACTGAGACCAGTTTGGGTTTCAGTTCGGTTCCTGGCAGGTTCCCTTTTTTAGGGCAGTGTGAAAAACAAAGCTCCCCAGGTTCACTTCTCATTATTCCAGCACCACACACTAGACTACTGCAACACCGCTTCCTCTGACATAACCCCTCACATTGGTTCCACAAAAGATAATGATGACGTGTAGGTTCGCAGAAAAAAACGTGCTGTTTTTAGATATTGATTAGCGATGCACAGACATTACAACATTTGTGTGGAGTTTTATACTGACACGATGTTCAGAGAATTTCTTTGCAATATGTGGTATAAAGGCTGAGAGCCTTGTAAACTGTTTACTCGATTATGGGGTTTGAATAGTGTAGGAGGGCAACAACATATTTGGTGAATCAATGCTAACTCTTAAAGGGGCATTGACTGTACTATTTTCAATTACAGCATTATTTAATCTGCAGTTAATATTCTGCTATTTATTCTGTTATCAATAATATATTCATGTTAATATTATCTCTGATCATTATGCCTCATATTTGAAATAAATGCAGTCTATTAGCTTCCAAAATGTGAGTAGGTATATCTAGCTGTCTGATAACATGTTCGGATGGAATGGCTTCTCCAGCACTTTGTAAAAACCCAGAATGCATTAGGTGAATGTTGGAAAAAATGAGTTCCTTTCTAAACATAACAATGTGAATTCAAAGAGGACTCAGGCCACAAAATAGGTGAAGTGAATTGGCAAAAGAGTTGAGTCCTCATTCAAAGGCAAGAGCAGTGGGAATAGAAAGAGAACTGAGTTCTTTTGCAATTTTTTTACCCCAGGGTTCACTTTAAAGAGGACTGAGATCGGTTCTTTTAAAGAGGGCTATATGTGAAAACAGACTTAAATAGACTGGAATCAATTTGACCCAAGGCAACAATTAATTTGAGTATCTTTAATGAAGTCACATTGAATGACGATAATGCATTGAAATAAGGTTAGAGTAGAACCTCTAACTTTCAGTCATGAAACATCTTATAAAGTACCACTCCAAATAGGATAAAGATAAAATACCACAAACACATATCAATATTTTGGTAAAACTTTTGAAGCCTGCAGGAATAATGCTTTATAAAATGTTATGAGCCTTTATGGGCCTGTCTTAAAGTGCTTATAATATGTTATGTCTGTCTATATGTAACAGAACCATTTTTTTCAGTCGAACTTCCTTAACGTAACATGACACCATTTTTTTGTGAAGTTATTAGTGTCTGTTTTAGTTTTGACTTTCCACAGCCTGGTCTCATAGACTAGACGTAACATAATAAATGTAAATTCGGGTAACTCAAATTAGTATGATATGTTATGTTTGGTATGGTTACTTAAGACAAAAACGAAAGTAGGGTGGTTGGTCGAGGTGGCTGGACAGGCGTATAATGCGAACGTCTAGCAACCCAAATGTGAACGTCTAGTAAACCAAAAGTTTCGAGTGCGAATCTAATCACGGACAACTTTAGCATTTTATCTCATTTCCAACTTTTCAACTACTTGCTACTTTGCAGCTACTTAGCATGTTAGCTAACCCTTCCCCTAACCTTAACCCTAAACCTAACTCCTAAACTTAACCCTAACTCCTAACCCAAACCCCTAGCCTAGCTAAAGTTAGCCACCTAGTTAGAATACGTAATATATCATTTGTTTTGCAAATTCGGAAATATATTGTAAGTTTTGCAAATTCATAATATAAAATACGAATAGTAATTCGTAACATATCATACGAAATGGGTGATGGACATCCACAAATTAATACATACCAGATGAAACGCAATATATCATACTAAATGGAGTGTCCCAGATTTACCTACAGAATAAGACGAAATGCTCTGAGACCAGGTTGCTTTCCAATCTCCTGTTTTGGAAGACCAAGGTGTTCTGTGATGATATGAGAGAGTTATGTTAATGAGCTCCTTGTTAGATCTGTAGCACCTCGCTGTCTCCCTCATTCCTTCTCTCTGATCAGGGAATAGAGAAAACACACACATCAGAGAATGCCTAAGAGTGAAGCCAGACGAACCCCAGGGAAGCACAGCTTCTTACTAGCCCCAGTGGGAATGTGTGTTTGCTTCCTGATGTGCCTTGGTGCTTTCTTTTTGGGAGGTGAATGTAAGGGCAGGAACCTGATCAAAACAATCGTTCAGTAGTGGGTTGTCTGGCTTTCTTCTCCGTTTTGTACACAAAAAGACGTCATAGTCTCAGTTCCCAGTTTTGTGTTTTCCTTTGTGTTCATGTCTGTCCTCAGATCAGCAGGTCTGCATTCCTTAAGGGACTGGTCACTCACACACTCGAACCCCACCAACACACACACAACCTCCCCCATCCCCTATCCAGCTGAGCATTAAAGGGGAGGAGACCCCAGCAGGAAGGTCACATGGTCGGCCCCTGACTTGGGTCAGCCCTCAGGGAGCTAGCTTCCAGATTGGTCGTCATTAAAACTCAGGGATTAGTAGAAGACTTAGAGCCCACACAGCCCACCCTGTAGGCTATTTACACACACAGGGTCCAGACACTGTAGAGAGAGGACAGAGGACAACGGGAGACCAACTAACAGGAGCCCTCTCAACTTCTCGAGGGCTGAAGTTTGACCAGTTAGTAGGACAGGAGCAGAGTTACATAGACAAGTAGCGGAAGATGGAGGTGAAAGAAGGTGGCCGTATGGACTTTACTAGAAGTTGACCAGACTGGACTGGATTTTAAGGAGAGCCTGAGTCACATCACCCTCAGCTGTCTAGCCCTCCTCCACCCCTCCCTCCTCCCTACAGTCAGACAGGATGTCCTGTGGACAGGCAGAGACCGGGGGACCCGGGGGCCACTGGGGCCCCCCATCAAAGGCTTCCACTTAGGGTTTGGCCTGAAGATGAGAGAAGCCGTTTTCAGGTAATGAAAGATCCAGGCTCGCTCTGCTTCTCACTGTCTCTATTTGTCTTCAACACTTGTCTACTGTACTCTGGAATACTCGGTAGCATACTGGAGAACTCTTAAACCTGCATACTAAAGCCTATGATTTGTGTATAAGGTCATGGCCACCTGTAATAATATGCTGGCTAATCAATGGCCTAACTCCAAGACACTGACCTATGCTCTCCTTCTTGACTTTCAATCAGTTTTGTCTCCACAAGTTGTGTTCCTTGTCAGGATATGGGAGACATATGGACTACAGGCTTGTGAGTATTAATAACAACAGCAGATGATGACTCTTGGTCTAGATTTACAACTCTGTGGAGTAGGATGACGCAAACAGGCAGGAATGAGTGGATGGACGTTCAAGTCCAGACGTGTTGTTTGGAGAGTCATGCTTGGTTTCAGACTGCTGAAGCTGGCCCCCACTATTACCACGGTCTGAGAGAGGGGAAGGGAGGAGAGGAGAGAGACCATAGGCTCAGGCTATACAAACACTACAGACCATGGTCATGTGCTTACCTCGTTAGCGTGTTAGCACGTTCTGGCCCACAGCTGTTCCAACGAGTTATCACCCGTCCACAGCTAGCTAGCTAACACACACATTCCCCTGATTCCCAGTGAGCTCGGTGATTGCGTCTGTGTGCACTCATGTTCAGAGATCAATGCCCTTTTAGGCTAATCAAACACCCAATACCAGCCCCAAAGTGTTTCATTTGAAGCATTTCAAACAGGGCCCCTCGGTCTGAGCAGCTGCAGAGTTGATTTGTGGCACTGGTCCACACCCCGCACATCTGGTGGTGTCTTGAGGAAAAAAATGTCTCATTTGATATTCTTTGAAGCTACTTTGATGTTCCACTCACAGCCATCAGACTTTGCTGTTCCACTCACAGCCATCAGACTTTGATGTTCCACTCACAGCCATCAGACTTTGCAGTTCCACTCACAGCCATCAGACTTTGCAGTTCCACTCACAGCCATCAGACTTTGCAGTTCCACTCACAGCCATCAGACTTTGCAGTTCCACTCACAGCCATCAGACTTTGCTGTTCCACTCACAGCCATCAGACTTTGCTGTTCCACTCACAGCCATCAGACTTTGCTGTTCCACTCACAGCCATCAGACTTTGCTGTTCCACTCACAGCCATCAGACTTTGCAGTTCCACTCACAGCCATCAGACTTTGCAGTTCCACTCACAGCCATCAGACTTTGCTGTTCCACTCACAGCCATCAGACTTTGCAGTTCCACTCACAGCCATCAGACTTTGCTGTTCCACTCACAGCCATCAGACTTTGCTGTTCCACTCACAGCCATCAGACTTTGCTGTTCCACTCACAGCCATCAGACTTTGCTGTTCCACTCACAGCCATCAGACTTTGCTGTTCCACTCACAGCCATCAGACACATTAGCGATGGATTGGAGATGGTTAGACTGATAATATGTGTCAGTTCTATATTTAAACCACCCACATTATTAGAGGGTTTGTTTGTTGCTGATTTTATATTTCTCCGTCCCCACCCTCCCTTGTGCCGCAATTAACCGAGTTACAGGAGTTCCAATGTAGTCAGGGAATTGGAATGATTGAGTTTATTTAGGGGGATTAGGGGAAGTTTTGAAATGGAATTTAATTTCAGAGGCTGATCAACTTGGAGAGGTTATTCAGATGAAACAGTCTGTCTATCATTACTGTATAGTGGTGACAGAGTCGTTAGTTGGAGGGGAGATCACTGTTTATAAAAATATACTTATTAGCACTGTGTAATCTATGTCTGTAACCAAGACCTGATACACACACTCTACTTTGATCTGCACTCTTAAGTCACTGACATGCGCACACACACACACACACACACACACACACACACACACACACACACACACACACACACACACACACACACACGCACACAGACACAGACACACACGCACACAGACACACACATACACTAATTCACTTCCGCTACGGATTAACCATGTTGGTTATGATGATATTTTACAGGCGTACTAAACGAGGTCAGATTACAAGCCTGTGTGAAAGTAGGGCATCCGTTGGTTCACACATGATCAAGGCTTTCCTGTCTTGCCTCTGTTCAAAGGGCTGCCGCTGGGTAGTATGCAGACCAGCAGACTGCCTGTGGCACAGTGTCATGGAATATGCAGTGACCTTATGGAAGTTGTATGGATCTGGTGGCGGTGGCACTCGTCTGTGGCAGTCACGCAGGCAGGCATGCAGGCAGGCAGGCAGGCAGGCAGGCAGGCAGGCAGGCAGGCAGGCAGGCAGGCAGGCAGGCAGGCAGACAGACAGACAGGCAGGCAGGCAGGCAGGCAGGCAGGCAGGCAGGCAGGCAGGAGCTGTCTATGGCGTAATATGAACACCTGTTATTACATGATCAGGCACGTAGACTGATCCGCATGGTCAATGCATAGAAACACTTGTGCCTTAATAGCCGCTACTAAAGTCATTTATTTCGAGGGTTGAGCCAGTGAAGTTTCTTTCTCCTCTATAGCCATTGCTAAAGTGTTAATGGACGCTTCCGCTTTGTCCTGTTTATTTTGGATCCTTTTCAAAACCTATCAAGATGTCCACAGTACCGACTTGGATAACGTTATCCCGAATGCTGATCAATAAAAACATTGGTTAAATTCGCTGCTCTGTTTTGATTGTTTACAGCGGGTCATTTCATAGGGGATTTTCAGAGGCGCTCTCCTGTTGTTACCTCGTCAAAATGTCGAGAATGTTAACATGGTGTCCGCTCCAAAACCTGGCCAAAGTGACGCAGTTGCGGGACAGCTGTACTCCTGGCTGTGCTGTGGAGTAATACGATTCATCCTGTCATCCTCCCTAAGTGTCTCCTCTGGGGCCCGTCAGTGATGTTCTGTGCTGCATGTGGGCCACACATGCTACCCTTCACACGCACATACGCAGTCACGCACACACACACACGCACATAACCCTACCGCAGATCCTCCGGGAGCCTCAGGGGGCTAGAGGCCTCTGCTGGGAGCCCCTTGGCTCCCAGCTCACTGCTAACTGCTTCCTATGGCCAGAGATGTACACGTGGAAAAAACTTAATGGATTTGCTCGAACTCCAACCTCAACTAAAGGAGGGAAAAGAGAGAATTGTGTTTTCAAGAGGAATTAACTCGAGTCTTATCCATATGTCCATGCAGTGACTTTTTGGTCGCATGTTTGTGAGACTTGTACCCTATGTGACACGGTACTTCACTCAAATGAAATGAAAATGGTGGAAGCATCCTGGAGGTTGTTGTTATCTCTCTCAGAAGAATGGGAGGCTGTAAAACAGTGACATGACTGCCTTGGCCTGCCTGGCCTCTGACTGTCTCACTCATCCCTTTGGTGTCCCCCTGCCTCCCCGTCATGCATGTCTCATTGTCAGGGGTCAAAGGTGACTTGAAAGAGCCAGGGGTCCTAGGATTTAAGGAATTTGTAATGCTTCCCCTGTGCTAAAGGGGAACGATGAACCCCCCCCCCCCACCCCCCCACCCCCCAAACTGGATATGTATCGCTTGGTCAGAGAACGAGTGCAGAGGTGAGGGCTTTATTAGGGGTCCAGGTTGCTCAGTGCCCTCTAAGGTAGGAGGAGAGGATAGAGGCCAGGAGAGTCTCCACTACAATGACCCATTCTGGTCGAAAAAACACAACACCAAAGTTTGAAAGAGGATAAAGAAGTGGCTTAGCTTAATCTATCGGCCTGCCGGGCAATTACATGCATTTATAGAGGAGGAGGAGATTTAGTGGGAATGAGAAAAAGAGTGTTCAACCAGAAAAATTGAACTTTGCAATGCTGAGTCGAATAGTTTGGGGGAGTTTTCCAGGAGCTGCTGCCAGGTGAAAATAAGGTGATAATATTTATCCATCAAGTCATGGTGACCCCTCCCCTCCTAATACCGTGTTGATGGAGTGAGAGTTTGGACCAGGGCTTTTCCCAATGAGCCCGGAGGCTGCAGTAGCCAGATAGATCAATCCAACGGTCTCACTCTTTCTCTATCATGGTAATATGTGTCCTGAGAAATACGTCCGTTTGTCTTTGTCTGTCTGTTTGTCTGTCAATTTGTGGGATTATTGCTTGTGCACAGTATTAACATGACGACACAGCAGTGACTTACATAGCAATAGAAAGTGCTGGTTTCAACTCAGCCTCCCTAATCCCTGGCAGCTAATAAAGCTCCACATGTCTGCTGTCCATCCATCCACCCCCCTCCACCCATCCATCCCTCACACTCATCCCAGGCTGAGTGATCCCTATCCTGGCTTCCCCCCTGTGGCCACAGACCTGATCCCTGGTCGTAGCCTAGCCGCAGCCTAGCGTCGACACAGCAGGGGCTGTCCTCCTCTGGCTCAGGCTTAACATGGGACATATGGGAAAGGGTTTCCCTCCCCCTTTACTTCTCCCTTCCTTCCCTTACCAGACCATGGTCCTGACTGGGACAGCATAGGGATTGGATAATAACCCACCTCATAGAAAGAGAGACTGGTTGAGACTGGCCTGCGGGTTGTGTGTGGTTCATGATTCCTAACCAGCGACCAGCTAACGAACGACCAACCAAACATGCTGGCAGTGTCTGTTCGATGGGAAAAGCACTCAGGCTTGTATGATTCTTGTCTGGCCTATTTTAGCGGACCCACATTTTGATCTGTGTCTAGGTCATCCGGTGACACTGAGTGCTGAGAGCAGGCTGGCTGGTTGGTCCTTCTGCTTGTCCCCATGGAGCTTAGGGAAGTGTGCACGGTGTTTGTGGCATTGTTTAGGAGAAAGGATGTTTGTAAGAACCCCAACGGACACAAATTCAGCAACATGGGGTAAGTCGGACTGAGGCAATCTGATCAGTGTGAGTGATCAGTGTGAGTGATCTGTATGTGTGTGTGTGTGTGTGTGTGTGTGTGTGTGTGTGTGTGTGTGTGTGTCGTTCTTTTGCTAAATCCTTGGTTGTGCATGAGCATTGTTAGAGGTACCTCTGAGAACTCATTTAATTTCACTAGTATCCGTTCTACAACTGGAATAGCGCTTGATAGTTTTTATTGACGGGTGATAAAAATGGCGTCCCATTTGAAGTCTGGACGGTGGTGAACGTTTTCATGGCTTTAATGGCAGGAAGCTGCAAATCTGTGTGTCAATGTTCGGGCCATCTGAAAGTGGCTGAGACATGAGTAATGTGAGACACAGGACGCAGGGGAGACCGCCACACAGGATGTTCTACCTCTAACAGGCCAGTTTGGTCCATCAATGGTTTGCATGTTCTGATGACTTGTCAAACACACCTCATTCAGCTCATTCAGACATCTGGCTTCCTTCACCCCATTGGATTTACTTGAAGTGATGTGTGTGTGGGGGGGCGCGCGTGTGTGTGTGCGTTACTTATACCTAGGGCTGGAGATTGATTGGAGACTTAATTGTACTTCCTGGCTGTTGCCGACGTGTTTGAAATTCAGCTGGCGCAGTCTGGGGGTCAAATGAGTCAGACTTTGCTTTCTTTAATCCATCCCTCCATCCTTCCCTTCCTCCCTCGTTTTCTCCAGCGAGGTCCTCAGTAGAAGGTCATGTACAACCACTGAGATTGTAACCACATTAAGTAAAATCTGTTTGGACACAGATTTATGTTTTTTTGTGTAGAATCAAAGCTATCTTTCACAGCTTTTTTTCACTTTGATTGTTATCAGCTCTAGTGGGTTGGGATGACATTAAGTAGAGTTGATAGCGAAAAGATTGAAGTGTTTCACACAAAAATAGGACATTTCCAACAGATTTTAAATGGCAATGTTAATGCGTTTAGTATCATAGACAAAGTTAATGGCTGAAGTTGTTAGGGAGAAAAAAATCATAGACTCTGGCCTATGTAGATTGAATCGAAGTGATATCATATTCACACTTAATATACAACGCATGTGCCACTTGAGGATGTTTTGAAATTGTCAATGGATCACAGTTAGGATCTTAATCCAAGTTTGTTACAAGAGATAAATGAAGTAAACACTCAGGATCTTTTAAACCCTTCTCACTCTATTTGATTACATATAAACCATAAAACAATTTTTAAAAGCATTATGCACTCAAAACAACATCGTGGATCTCCCTCCCCTGTCCTCGCAAATTATACTTCTAAATAGCATCAGAAAACACTATAATTCCTAATCAGAACACCATCAAAATGTGATTATCAGGGGTAATTGTCCAAGACAGTCCTATTTGGGATGCTCTCCCAGATGAATCGGAGGGAGAAATGTGGTTAGAATTAATGGGAGCTAAACTTGAACCCGCCTTTCAAGAGGACAATAAATGTTATGTTCAGGTCACTGTGTGTGTAGCTCATCTCCCTTAGTCATGTATGGTGCTGAGGGATGAGATGTGTCATATGTAAATTGTAGGCTAGTAGCTGAAAAAACACCTGAGAAAGATTTCTTTGGCTTCCTCTCATATCACAGCGTTACGACGTGTCACAGCGTTACGACTTGTCACAGCGTTATGACTTGTCATGGCATTACAAACATGTCCGGGCATTAAATCGAATCAAATTGGATTTGTCACGTGCTTTGTAAACAACAGGTGTAGACTAACAGTGAAACGCTTACTTACGGGCCCTTCCCAACAATGTAGAGAGAAAAAAAGAGAAATACTAGAAAAATAATAGTCCAACACGAGGAATAAATACACAAATAACGACAACATGGCTATATTCACAGGGTACCAGTACCGAGTCGATGTGTGCAGGGGTACGAGGTAAGTGAGGTAGATATGTACTGTACATATACAGGTAGGAATAAAGTGACAGATAGTAGCAGCAAGGTATGTGATGAGTTAAAAGATACAGTGTGCAGATATTCCGGGTAGCTATTGGTTAACTGTTTAACTAACTATTAGAATAAGCTGTTCAGCAGAGCATTACAACTAGTCCTGGACATTCCTGATTCATAGAATAGCATTCTGACAGTCCCGGTATGGCGTCAGGTACTTTGTAGCTCAGCATGTATTATGAAGTCAGACATTGTCACCTCTCTGCAGTGGCTTCCATCCATATCCATGGTCCCTTTATCCCCCTCTGCTCTCTCTCTGCTTATATGGTGCACATACAGGACCCTGTGACCAAACAGTCTGGGGAATCCAACGCATGTTGAAGTCATTCCCCTCAATTGGCACTGGAAGCCTTGTGTGTGCGTGTGTGTAAGTGCGTGTGTGCTGCAGGGGAATTGTTCTGCCCATCTCTCATGGTCAGGCTGTAGATTCAGAATGGGCCTGGGCGTGTCCAGCATTGCTTGTTGGGACTTTGAGGCACACCATGTGCTCTCGTGATTTGCCCTGAATCAGCCCCTATTAAAAACACACAAAGAGACCCTTTCAGGTGCTGGCTAGCCGCAGCCACCAGACCTCCGGCCTACAGCCCCTAGTCCTCATCCACAACACAGGCCAGCCAGAGGAGAGGGACATCAAAGGCCCCCATCATCCTGTCACTTAGCCATGTGGAGGTCACCGGGGTCAGACCACTACCTCTCTACACAGTCACGTTCTGTCTGTCTGGTAATGTGGCAGAGAATGTGGAGAATTTGATTTGAATACGTTTTTTTTTTAGGGAAGAAAAGATTTTGAGGGAATGAAATAGTGAAATAAAGTTGTTTTGATGAAGCAGGATTTTATTTTAATTTATAACCTTTATAAAACATGTATCAATGTAAATATTGGGTAAATAATGCCTTTGCTCTCCTATTCATCTAGTGAATCAAAGTAAGGGTCAGGAGTTATTCCTTGCGACATGATCTGACCAGGAAAAACTCATGACCCTGGTCATACTGTAGACACACCGGAACGTTTGTGAAGAGGTTGACTGAATCCCACTTTATTTCAGCTCGGCCATATTTGTTTCCCAGCTAATGTTAAGTAAATAAACTCTGAATGAGTCAGTTACCCCATGTTGGTTACTTCCAATACCAGACTAATCTGATTTAGCATGTCATTCAGTCATAAAGTCCTTGACGTGGCCTGACTACAATGTCCCAGTCCCACACCCACTATCCCTGACCACAACAACTAAGGACAGTGTCCTAAGTGGCGGGCTACAGCAATCTGCCATAGACCTGACCACTCACTCAGCCTCTCAGTCAGTCAGCTAGCTAGGCCTGATTATAGCCAGCTTTTCTCTGGCTTTCAACTCAGCCTGCCAGATTGTGTGGCTACTACGATGGCGGAGCACAGCATTGCCTTCGCTAAACCCGTTGCTTTGCTGTCGTGCAACAGTTCAACTGTGAAAACCGCGATGGGAAAACAGGCAAAATCTCACTGAGCTCAGATGTAAGAACAAAACAACAAACAAAACAAACGTGGCTGAGTTGTCTTCTCCAGAGTGTGTTAAGCCTGAACAATTAACAGTGTCGACTATCACTGTTGAAAGGATGATCAGAAGTGTCACCACTTAAAGGTGACTGACACTGACAGGGAATTCAGTGAGACACAAGTAGGTTGCCTAATGCTGTTTACTGCAACATCAAGTTATCTGTCCTTTTGCTGTCTCTTTGCCTATGAAATGTTGAAATGCCGTTCCTAAGATAGTGATCTTATGATACACCCATCTGTCCATCCATGGTTATGTACCTGGCTACAGTAGGTCCCTGGCGAGGTCCCTGGCTGTGTCTCTGGCTTTGTCCGTGTGATGATTTGGAATTCGTCTTCGTTTATCAAAGTCTGGCCTTCTCTCCCCTGCTCCACAATGGTATTCCTCTCCTGAAATGTCACAGTGGTTTCATCGCTCCATCTCTTTGTACTCTGACTTGTAGGCCTATTTTCAGCCAGGTCAATGGAGGGAGCCCTATCCTAGACAATCTCTCTAAAGGTTCAACTCTCACTGAATGTGTTTTTTACCTGGTGTAGGCCAGGGAGAATGTAGAGCAAAAGGTAATGCCATTGTAGTGATTCATATGGGAATCAGGGGTGAGGAGTAGAATATTGATGTAGGCTGTGGGGCAAAAGTCTCTGGTTTGCATTGAGAGAAATCCTTATTTGGCACAGAAATCGAGGCACAACCGTATCACAAGTCCCATAGAGGCACTGAGGCAGAGGCAGTCAGTCAATGCTCTGCCTCAGTGGATGCCCTTCTGAACCTCCTCAGCACCATATGTACCCATTCAGCACCACATCGTGTGGTGTACCACATACTGTAGTGGGAAGGGACTGGGGTACGATCCAAAACCCACCGTCCTCTCTTGTGTTGCTGGCTCTAAACCAATCTCCCCCTTCTTCTTCCCCCTCTGTTTGTGTGTGTGCAGGATGGAAGAGACAGTGCGGACGCTGCTGCAGAACCAGGGGGTGCTGGAGCAGACAGCCATGGACACTGTGGACATCATGAAGGCCTACAAGGTAACACCGCACTGCTCAGCACTCCTCCAAAATGGGCTCTCCTTCCTGCTCTTTATAAAGCCAAACCGTAAAGGCTTGTGTAGGAGAAATGCTTTGCTTGGTAACACAGGCCATGCATTAGGATACTCTGATAGAGTTCAGTGTGTCAAATCGGAGGGCCTGTTGTCCGGACCTCTGGCAGTCTCTATGGGGGTGCCACAGGGTTCAATTCTCGGGCCGACTCTTTTCTCTGTATACATCAATGATGTCGCTCTTGCTGCTGGTGATTCTCTGATCCACCTCTACGCAGACGACACCATTCTGTATACTTCTGGCCCTTCTTTGGACACGGTGTTAACAAACTTCCAGACGAGCTTTAATGCCATACAATAATACTCTTTCCGTGGCCTCCAACTGCTCTTAAACGCAAGTAAAACTAACTGCCTGCACCCGCTCGCCGTCTAGCATCACTACTCTGGACGGTTCTGACTTAGAATATGTGGACAACTACAAATACCTAGGTGTCTGGTTAGACTGTAAGCTCTCCTTCCAGACTCACATTAAGCATCTCCAATCCAAAATTAAATCTAGAATCGACTTCCTATTTCACAACAAAACATCCTTCACTCATGCTGCCAAACATACCCTCGCAAAACTGACTATCCCACCGATCCTTGACTTCAGGGATGTCATTTACAAAATAGCCTCCAATATTCTACTCAGCAAACTGGATATAGTCTATCACAGTGCCATCCGTTTTGTCACCAAAGCCCTATATACTACCCACCACTGCGAGTTGTTTGCTCTCGTTGGCTGGCACTTGCTTCATATTCGTTGCCAAACCCACTGGCTCTAGATCATCTATAGGTCTTTGCTAGGTATAGCTCCGCCTTATCTCAGCTCACTGGTCACCATAGCAGCACCCACCCATAGCACGCGCTCCAGCAGGTATATTTCACTGGTCATCCCCAAAGCCAACTCCTGATTTGGCCACCTTTTCTTCTAGTTCTCTGCTGCCAATGACTGGAACAAATTGCAAAAATCACTGAAGCTGGAGTCTTATATCTCCCTCACTAACTTTAAGCATCAGCTGTTAGACAATCTTACCGATCATTGCATCTGTACACAGCCCATCTGTAAATAGCCCACGCAATTACTTCATCCCCATATTGTTATTTATTTTTTTGCTCCTTTGCACCCCAGTATCTCTACTTGCACATTCATCTTCTGCACATCTACTGTATCATTCTAGTGTTTAATTGCTAAATTGTAATTATTATGCCACTATGGCCTATTTATTGCCTTACCTCCCTAATCTTACTACATTTGCACACACTATTTATAGATTCTTCTATTGTGTTATTGACTGTACGTTTGTTTACTCCGTGTAACTCTGTGTTGTTTGTGTCGCACTGCTTTGCTTTATCTTGGCCAGGTCTCAGTTGTAAATGAGAACTTGTTCTCAACTGGCCTACCTGGTTAAATAAAGGTGAAGTAAAATAAAAAATATAAATAATGAGCGTCATAACGGGAAATGGAGGTATGGCTGTATACATTTCAATAAGCCTAATACATGCATTAAGCTAGATTTATTGTGGGTGAACGTAGGGAGTACAACTCTATGGCTGAATCCCCTATCCTCATACAGAGCACAATTTTTGACCAGGGCCCATAGAGTATTTAGCACTAGGCATAACAGGAATACGGTGCCTTTTGCGGTGTAGAGTCTCTCTCAGCGGTGGACCATATTTCCACATAGCCAGATACCCTGCGATTATTCAAATGATGGGTATTATACAGACTAACAGCAGCCCCAGAATGAATCAACCTGAGTGGATTATTAAACATGGAATTAGGATCTGTCAACATGTGCCAGTGGAGGGGATTGATTTCGCTCTAACGTGTGCCAGTGTGGGGGGATCGATTTTGCTCTAACTTATGTGAATGGATGCAGCAAACATACACATGTGGAGAGAGACATATGTTAGGTTACCAAGATGACTGTACCTACTGTAACCAGATGTTCAGCAAGCAATCAGACATAACAGGGCTGTGGTAATAAGAACAAGCTCTCAATTAATGGTACCATTACTGCGGGGAGAGATATGGGGCATATTCATTATGCACCAAACAGAAGAAAACTGACTCAAACAGGGAGGGACGACCTGAACTTGGAAAATAAGAAATGCTTAAGTTTTTACTACAGAGTGTCCAAATGAATACAACCCTGGTTTCAAAGTGCCTGCAAAATAATCAAACAAAGTCAAGATTGGGAACCACCGGTATGTTTCAGCCAAGATTGGAATAGTCCTTTAAAGTTCAAAGCAAAACGTAATGCTAGTTGTTGCCAAGGACAGCATTTCCAATTTATGTTCGGGAGGGAGGGACGACTTGATTTGGAATACATTTGTATATGGCGGCGCTAGCAAGGACTCAACCTCATCTATCAATGTCTCCAGCCATGGCTGTCTGTGTCCGTGAAAGCCTATCATCAGACTTGACAATTAACTGTCAAGGGGGGAAGAGAAGGCTTGAATGAAAATGTAACAGAGGTGCACAGGTGTACATCAGGCGATAACAACAAAAGGCTTTGGTGAGATTTTAAGGGAAAAATTGGGGGGAAAATCCATTTACTTGCATTGCAAAGCTCATTGGCTGGCTATAGGCATGTGTTGAGGTTTACACGACATCTAACTCCCAGCTCAATTGTAGTTTCATCCCTCTCTGGTCCTTGATCAGATTTGGAATAGGATGGAGATAAGAGGGTTTGTGAAATGGATGTTGCAAATGAAAGGGCGGTGACCTCCTCGATCGGACTAAGCAATGCATGCTGAGTATTTAAAGGTGTCTCAATCTCTCCTATTGAAATGTACCTACATTTAGGATTCATGGCAACTATATCACCCAAGAAGTGGTGTTGTTTTTTTTTAAAGCACATTCAATGCATACAGATAAATGTCCAGTTTAGTTCAGTGAGGTTAAGCGTTTCATATTATCGGCATATCACTTTGTTTTGGATGCAGGAAATCCATCATAAATCCCCATTGGTAGGGGTTTTGTATTAAATTGTAAGGAAAATGGAGTTTGTTGTAAATACAGTATATTATATTTAACAACAGGCTATGCTATGGTTTTCATATGTCTCAATATCACATACAAAACAACATGGTGTACTGATTTAAGACCAAAGTAGCATGATATAATTTATTTGAATGGTAATTTTGGAGTTAAAGAAAATCCCTCCTTGACTTCTAGGATAGTGTGAAAATACTTAGAATAATTGACAGACGACACATGACATATCCTCCTTTACCAGTACTCTGTATCCTGTGTTGATTGTACAGTACCTAATTACCTAGTCAATGTCAGGATGCTGTCTGGTCTGTGAATCTCCTGGTGAGCCATTATCAGGGACCCCATCATTTTATTGCTTTTAATTTCTTGCTTTTAATTTCCGCCTGTGTATTAGTGTCACAGCTGGAGACTGAGGCAGGGTGTGAAGGGGGAGAAAGGAGGGTGTGGGGTCCCCTATCGGCAGACAAGATGGAGAGGTCTCAAGGTCACTGCCACTCTCTTGAAATACAAGTGAAACGCGATTAGGGATTAGGGGATGTTTTGGAGTTAAAAAAAATAAAAATCTCTCTTCCCCTCTCGCTCTCTCCTCTCTGTTCTCTATCTGTTTCTTTTTCTCTCCTTCTTCTCTCGCCTTTGTCTTTCTCTTCTTTCTTTCTTTCTTTCTTTCTTTCTTTCTCACTCTCTCTTTCTCTCCTCTCTCCCTCTCTCTGCCTTTCTCTCTCTATTTTTCTTTTGCTCTCTCTCTCTCTCTCTCTCTCTCTCTCTCTCTCTCTCTCTCTCTCTCTCTCTCTCTCCTCTTGTCTGTCTATCAGGATAAACTCTCGGAGGAGGTGCAGAAGACGCGTGACAGCCTGGAGCAGAACAGCAGCGGTGGCGGCCCACTGCCGTCTTCTGGAGACCCTTTGCTGCCAGACGTCGGCAGCGTCAGCCGAGCGGAAGAGTTTCAGGACCAAACAAAGCTCCTTCTGGAGCGTCTGCGCACCCTCGAGGTACAGTTCGAAACATGGCTCCGCCTCTCTTCGCCTCCCTCGTCCCCTTCTCCCTCCGCGACCAGGCTCTCCTTCTCGTGTTTGCAGTCTGGAGCATAATGGTCTTATCAAAGTCTTGTGCGCTCTTCTGTTTGAAGAGCAAAGCACTCCACAGAGGGCTCAGGTTTCGGACTAGGGGCCTTTACAACCGTCTGTTCATTTCCATAGCGCTCCTCCACTGTTCCACTGTGTGTTCTGTTCTCAGCATTAGCCACAGATGAGTCAGAAATCCATTTTGATTGTTTCCGACCATACAGTACACCCACTAGACTGACACACCAGGCCTTCAGATCTCCGCAGCAATTAAAGGGGCTAAGTCTATTAAGACTTAATCAAATTACACTCAGAGACACACCTACTCATTTACGAAGGGTCTGTGGCTAATGTTCAAATACTTTGAGCGTATGTTAGAGCCCCTACCGGAGTGCCCGACAATACTACTTGAACCCAGGTCTTCTCCTATGGACAGCTCAGACATGAGAAAACGCTGCCAGAGATAGACGACCCAAGAAACCGGCACGTTCTACAGACATTATTAACAGTGACACTAACTCCACGCTGACAGAAATTGCAGTTAAGGCTAATTACAACAAAATGCAGTGTAATTGCTTGTTGTTTTATAGCTCCTCTATCACTGTATAAGTTGTCTTCCCCGCAGTCAAAGAAAATAATGGCTGGCCTGTCTCGTGATTTGTCGGAGGAAGCTTCCCACATTACCCCAAAAAGCTACATTCTAAATGAGTTTATCGAAATTTATCTGCCATTTTCTTCCGTCCCGCTGCATCCATGATGGATGCTCCTCCAGAAGAGAACCGGCTAAAACAACGGCGAGGCAATACATCACTGGCCTTTGTTATGTGTAAACGGTGATGACACTAAGTAAGGGCGCCCATTTCTATTTCCCCACCACCAGCCCAGCCCAACTGATATCATTCATTACCATGGTGGGCATGCTATGCCTTTAGAAATGGTGCTTACTTTAAGTTTAGATTGAATCCGTTAGAAAAAATCCATCTCGGAGAAGAAAAAAAATGGGTGTTCTTTTCTCAGATGCTTGAAAGATCATTTAATGCTGCTACTCTAATTTATTTTATTTTTTTACGGCCCAAAAAAACGCTAATGGAAGCGCTGTCGTTTAGTGATTAGACATTCGGTCGAAGGACAAAATGAGTTAGGGTTCATCTCGAGTGGACATAGGATGGAATACAAGTCACCGCTACAGATAATATACCTGTACCTAACTCATCCATTCCAGCTCAACTCTCAATGCTCCTAGCTTTCCACACAAGTCAGTGTTGTAGAGACTCCATAGTAAGACAGAGCACTAGAGCAAGCAAGTGACTGGGTCTTGGGTAACTGTCTGCAGTTTGAGCAAGTGTGCATGCCCATTGCCCAGCCTTGTGCCCATGCAGCTTGGCTGGCACAGTTGGCAGCCGGGTGCCAGGGAAAGGAGGCCTGGCGTACAGGCGTCACAGAAGGACAGCTGGCACTTTGGTCTCAGTGCAGGGCTGGCTCTAACTCCTGTTCAATTACAGCCCGAGTGAGAACTGACTGTGGTGCAGCCAGCTCTAGCCCTCTCCATACAATCCCTCATCCCTTCTCCACCCTCCTCACCCCCAATTCAAAACCTACTGTAAGCCAGAAGCGAAAACTCCTGCTGTCTATAACTCTGTTTTCTAGCTAGTTCATTTCCATTGAAGTTTAAAAGAAAAATACATCCATGATTCTAGAATACCACTTCTCTAATCATGGGAACTCAGCAGGCGAAAACTATCTGGATGATCATGCATGTATTCTGTTCTATAAAAAGCAACTTATAATGGCATGCATAATTGATATGTTTCGAAATCTATGGCAACAGCAGTTGTAGTTGCTAGGCTTTAATTGGAGCGGCTGTAGGAGCAATACATTGACAGGATGCGCAAATATGAATACATGCTTATTATGTGATTTAGTTGCTCTTTTCATCCCCAATCAAAATGTTTTTTTTCTGACATGGGACATTTATTTAGTTTAGCATTTGTTGATAACGCATCGCAGCCGTGCACTGCATTCATTCACGGTAAACTTGATTATGCACTGTGGCTGAACAAAATATTGTTTTTCAACTAGGCTCAAATAATATTTTTATTGTTAGATTATGTCTGCGATGTCAGATGCTCTCCATGACGTTTTGCAATAGAAGACGGCAAAAGAGCACTATAATGAAAGGATCTCAAATGCTTTTAGTGCAAGCAGAAAATGTTCAGCGTTCATCATGGATGCTTTTAGATGTGTGTTTATCAGGTACTGATAGGTTCAGTTTGATGGAAGTAGACACATTTTTCCACATAGTTCCTATATCAACAATATTGTCAATATAGCACGCCGCTTCACCTTTCTCCGACCCCTTGTTCCATAGAGAAAGATGATTCAACCAGTTACTACCCACACAACGAATATGATAAAAACATTCAAAAACATGCTTATATGCAACCTTTGGGCAATTATTTGCCTTCACTAGGAGTTTTTACTTTACTAATATTAATACGTAATAATACAAGTACATTTTTTTTGTAAAGGGGTTTTCGTGTACATCTCAAAGTTGCTCATTTGTTATAGCTCTGTACCATTTCGATTAAGGCAGGGGAATATGTTAGGTGCAATTATTTAGCCTGGATTTTAATCAAAGGCTGCCTGTTTGTACTAAAGGGCATGCGCCGAGAGAGGCGAGCTAGCCGGAGCGATGTTGACAGCTTCTAATATGGCCTGCCTGGACCGCCTGCATTTGACAAACTAGAAACAGAGGAGATCAATAGCCCCTCTCCCTTAAAAGGTGAAGCAATATTCACCCCCCCTCCCCCCACCTAAAACAAGGACATATTCACATTAGCCCCTTCTAGCCCATTCTACCTAACTTCTTACTTGTACCTTTAAAGTTCAGAATCATAACTTCAATCCCCTTGACCTTTCATTGTGAGATACTTCTGCAGGTTTTTATTAGTTGGCCCCGGTCTTATGGTTGACACCTGACCTTTTCGACCTCCGGCGAATCCTCTCTTGTTGTTATCTTGTTCTCTGGCAGTGTAGTCTTGTGCTGCACAACACGGATATGATTTGTTGCATCAATAGTTTTTCATATGAAAACAAAGATTGGAGAGACTACAAAATGCCTTTGGCATTATTTTCATTGGCCACATATGCAGTATCATTTCACATCTACACTGAACAAAAATATAAATGCAACATGTAAAGGGTTGGTCCCATGTTTCATGAGCTGAAATAAAAGATCCCATAAATTTTCCATACGCACAAAAAGCGTATTTCTCTAACTTGTTGTGCACAAATTCGTTTACATGCCTGTTAGTGAGCATTTCTCCTTTGCCAAGATAATCCATCCACCTGACAGGTGTGGCATATCAAGAAGCTGATTAAACAGCATGATCATTACACAGGTGCACCTTGTGCTTGGGACACTAAAAGGACACTCTAACATGTGTAGTTTTGTCACACAACACAATGCCACAGAAGTCTCAAGTTTTGAGGGAGCATGCAATTGGCATGCTGACTACAGGAATGTCCACCAGAGCTGTTGCCTGAGAATTGAATGTTCATTTCTCTACCATAAGCCGCCTCCAACTTTGTTTTAGAGAATTTGGCAGTATGTCCAACCGGCCTCACAGCTGCAGACCACGTGTATGGCGTTGTGTGGGTGAGCGGTTTGTTGATGTCAATGTTGTGAACAGAGTGCCCCATGGTGGCGGTGGGATTATGGTGTGGTCAGGCATAAGCTATGGACAATGAGCACAATTGCATTTTATCTATGTCAATTTGAATGCACAGAGATACTGTGATGAGATCCTGAGGCCCATTGTTGTGCCGTTCATCCGCCGCCATCACCTCCTGTTTCAGCATGATAATGCACGGCCCCATGTTGCAAGGATTTGTACAACGTAAAATGTCCCAGTTCTTCCATGGCCTGCATACTCAACAGACATGTCACCATTGAGCATGTTTGGGATGCTCTGGATCAATGTGTACGACAGCGTGTTCCAGTTCCCTTCAATATCCAGCCACTTCGCACAGCCATTGAAGAGTGGGACAACATTCAACAGGCCATAATCAACAGCCTGTTCAACTCTATGCGAAGGAGATTTATCACTCTGCATGAGGCAAGTGGTGTCACAACAGATACTGTACTGACTGGTTTTCTGATCCATGGCCATACTTTTTTTTTAAGGTATCTGTGACCAACAGATGCATATCTGTGTTCCCAGTCATGTGAAATCCATAGATTATGGCCTAATGAATGTATTTCAATTAGCTGATTGCCTTATATGAACTGTAACTCAGTAGAATCTTTGAAATTGTTGCATGTTGCGTTTATATTTTTGTTCAGTGTATGTCAGTCAGGGTAGATAATTATATGTTGATTGTTCTATAACCACCTGTGATTGTTTTTTATTTATTTAGATTGACTAGCAGGCACTGCCTGGTATTTCTTTATATACTACTTTAATTACTTTACCTCTTCCTTCACTACTGTTTTGGTTAATGGCTCATAAATAAATCTGATGCATACAAACTGTATGAATTGCTTTTAACGACAAGCTCTCGGTGGATTTCAGTCATCACTAAATGTGTTTTATTTCGCTGTGCAGGAGGAAAACTCAGCATTGGCCATGGAGAATGAGAGCCAGAGGGAGCAGTATGAGCACTGTCTGGATGAGGTGAGTAGTCCAACCCTCACTCTATTCGCCCAGCCCTCAACCTCAGTGAGGGAATTCTATTTTTCACCACACTGATGATAGCCTACATCTCAGGAACAAGTGGTATTTCTTTCCGATTCTGTGACTTATTGTGAGTTGTATTCTTTTCTATTTACCTTTAGCGACTTTCTTTAAGATCTTACTAATATAGTACTGATCAAACAGGTTACAAACACTACACTATTTCCAGTATCCTTCTCTACCTTTACCGACTTTCTTTGAGATTATTTCTCAATAGACAATTTTCCTCCTCTCAAATTCTATCAATGCAATTCCAAAGTAATTCCTCTCCAAAGGAAATGTCATTATGGAGAAAGAGGTACTTGGTGTTCTGACGGTGAACTGTGTTGTGGGAGAAGCTGGGTAAATGGTGGCCTGAGGGAGCCGAAGGACAGCAATTAATGAGCCTGTTGGCTCGGACCGCACGCTGAGTCACCCTGAGGGAAGGCTGGAGGCCCGCGGGTACCAGAAGGGACAGACTGGTCTAATACACTGTGGTGCCAGCTACTGGGGCTCATATGACCTGAGATCTGGGCTCTGGTGCCAGAGGGAGTGGGGGGGGGGGGGGGGGAGGGGGAGACGTAGATTGATGGTGGGACAGAGAAAGCGAGAGAATGAAAGAAAGAAAACGAAAAAGAAAGAGAGAGAACGGGATAGAAAGATACAATGAGCGTTAACAATACTTCATCTGTGTTGTTAACAGTCCATCCGTGGTATGCAATTGTTTTGCAATGCTCCAAGCATACTGTATGAAACTCCACACCATGCTGCAGCCTTGGAGGCTAATGCCTGGGGTAGCCCAGACCAAATCCCTTTTCCACTTCCGTGACCTCAAAAAGCTAGGGCTGTGCTGCTCTGTTGTCTGGTCTGGTGTTGTTGTCCTCTGAGGTCTCTTCTGACTGGAACTAGCTCACTAATGAGCATGTTGTGATGCGGAAGACTCCACAGCCCTAACAACTCTGCTGATGGGCTCAGGACCTTTGGAAACTGAAGAGAAAGCAAGGCTTGTTTAGTAATGATGCATTTTTTAAATAAAACGATTGTGGATTATTATCTCTACATAAGCAGAGTGGTGGTTGTTTGGTATGCTATTTGGGCTGGCCAGTCACTTTAGTTTTTAAAATGATATTTTTTTTAATATCTATATATATAATTTTTGTTCCACTTAGTAAACATGTGCAAATGTCATGCTATTGAAAGGCTGGTAAAAGGAGTTATGCTACATCTGGCAATGCATCAGATGCAAGAGACTGTTATGCCACACTTCATGTAGTATGACTTGAACTATGAATGTTCTATAAAGCCTATATAAGTTGTTTTATTTATCAGTTGTAATTTAGATTCTAACTTGACAATCATTAAATATTCTTTGAATTAGTGCCCTTCAGTTTTACAGGAGCAGCTCTGTATCACTCCCCACAGGGCTCAATCACTTCATCATATTTACTCCATCTCCCGTTATTCAATAGAGGGAGAGGACACCTCTGAGAAAAAGCCAATGCGTGCTTACAGTGAATTAACGAGCAATCAATGGGCTGTAATCAGAGTCAGAGTCGATGGGGCATTGCGGTCTAAACTTGGAAGAGTGGTAGGGGTGTGAGGCGCTCTGCGGGCAAAGCCCAGGCACAACAGTACTTTAGCCTGCCACTTCTTCTCTCCGACTGACCGCTGTGTCGCAAGTGACACCCTATTCCCTATATACTGCACTACTTTTGACCAGGGCCTATGGGGTCAAGTAGTGCAGTATATAAGGGATAGGGTGCCATTCAGGACACAACCCCCTACTCTCCAAGCCACTACATCAGCCCTGACACTGCTGTCAATACAGGATCAACAGAAGACAATTAAACATCATGAAGACATGCAGCCCGTCTGGCTCCAATCTCTTCTGCTTCGCCGGGCCGCTACTGGCCTTCTCTGCCACCCTGCGTCAGATTTATGATGATTGGGCCCCTTAGGAATCAACACACTCCTCCAAAGGAAGGCAGACGGGGGGGACAATGCTGTAATGTATTGGGACATCGTGTTCACTAAAGCCTGTCATAATAATGTAAGCGGTCGGAGGAACTTGTGTATAAAATGTTGTTGGAGGAAGAGGGGAAGTGAGAAATTGCAGCGTCGGCATGCACAGGGCAGGGGCAGTTTAGAGTTGAGGTCGTGGGTCAACTAGAGACATTTTCTTTCTTTCTTTATCACTCATCTTTCTCACCCATAACAGCCACCATATTATGGTCAGTCACTAAGCAGCTTGCATAAAATGTTTGGATAATTCTTGTGTCACGACTTCTGCCGAAGTCGATGCCTCTCCTTGTTCGGGCGGTGCTCGGCGGTCGACGTCACCGGTCTTCTAGCCATCATTGATCCATTTTTCATTTTCCATTGGTTTTGTCTTGGAGTGGGCCAGCGCCATGTGTGGAGAGGGAGATGCGGCGTTGGACCATTTTGAGGAGTTCACCCACCGTTTCCGGGCAGTCTTCGACCACCCACCCGAGGGCAGAGCGGTGGGTGAGCACCTCTACCCTCTGAGGCAGGAGACGAGGAGCGCCCAGGAGTTTGCCCTGGAGTTTAGGACCCTGGCTGCCAGCGCGGGATGGAACCACAGGGCCCTGATCGACCATTACCGTTGCAGTCTGCGTGAGGACGTCCGTCGGGAGCTGGCCTGTAGAGACACCACCCTCACCTTCGACCAGCTGGTGGATCTGTCCATCCGGCTGGACAACCTGCTGGCTGCTCGCGGACATCCAGATCGGGGTCTGGTGGTTCCATCCTCCCGCACCCCCTCTCCGATACCCATGGAGCTGGGAGGGGCGGTGCGCAGGGAGACCGGAGGAGGTTCCCGCTCGTGCACCATCTGTGGCCGCAGAGGTCACACTGCTGGTCAGTGCCGGGTTGGTTATTCTGGGAATCGAGGCAACAGGCAGGGCGCTCTGGCGTCACCCCAGGTGAGCCGGCACCAGTCTCACCCAGAGCCCTCTGTTGCGCATATATTTGTGTCTGTCACTTTTCCTGAATTTCCCCCGCGTTCCCAGCATAAGGCGCTAGTAGATTCAGGCACGGCTGGGAATTTCATTGATAAAGCGTTAGCTCATAGTTTAGGGACCCCCATTGTACCAGTGGATGTGCCTTTCCCCATTCACGCCTTAGATAGTCGGCCATTAGGGTCAGGGTTTATCAGGGAGGTCACCGCTCCTTTGAGTATGGTGACACAGGGGGGTCACATGGAAAAGATTAGTCTTTTCCTTATTGACTCTCCTGCATATCCCGTGGTGCTGGGCCTACCCTGGTTAGCTTGTCATAACCCCACTGTTTCTTGGCCACAGAGGTGGTCGCAAGAGTGCTCAAGTAGGTGTTTAGGGGTTTCCGTTGGTGCTACTACGGTGGAAAGTCCAGACCAGGTCTCCACCGTGCGCATTTCCCCAGAATATGCCGATTTGACTCAATTACCACCCCATCGACGGAGGGATTGTGTGATAAATCTCATGGTAGACGCTGCACTTCCCAGGAGTCACGTGTATCCCCTGTCACAAGTGGAGACGGTGGCTATGGAGACATATGTCTCTGAATCCCTGCGTCAGGGGTACATTCGGTCCTCCACTTCACCCGTCTCCTCAAGTTTATTTTTTGTGAAGAAGAAGGATGGAGGTCTGCACCCGTGCATTGATTGTAGAGGTCTCAATCAAATCAC
Organism: Salmo trutta; assembly: GCF_901001165.1. Classification (NCBI taxonomy): domain Eukaryota; kingdom Metazoa; phylum Chordata; class Actinopteri; order Salmoniformes; family Salmonidae; genus Salmo; species Salmo trutta. Next base: position 46,669,128 of record NC_042962.1, read on the forward strand.
GGTGAGGTACAGTTACCCGCTACCTCTTATCGCCACGGCGATTGAGTCAATGCACGGGGCGCGCTTCTTCACTAAACTGGATCTCAGGAGTGCGTACAACCTGGTGCGTATCCGAGAGGGAGACGAGTGGAAGACGGCATTTAGTACCACCTCAGGGCATTATGAGTACCTCGTCATGCCGTACAGGTTGATGAATGCTCCATCAGTCTTCCAATCCTTTGTAGACAAGATTTTCAGGGACCTGCACAGGCAGGGAGTAGTGGTGTATATCGATGACATTCTGATATACTCCGCTACACGCGCCGAGCATGTGTCCCTGGTGCGCAGAGTGCTTGGTCGCCTGTTGGAGCATGACCTGTACGTCAAGGCTGAGAAATGGCTGTTCTTCCAACAGTCTGTCTCCTTCCTAGGGCATTGCATTTCCACATCAGGAATGGAGATGGAGAGTGACCGCATTGCAGCCCTGCGTAATTGGCCGACTCCCACCACGGTGAAGGGTTTGCCAACTACTACTGGAGGTTTATCTGGGATTTTTGGTCAGGTAGCTGCTCCCATTACCTCACTGCTGAAGGGGGGCCCGGTGCGCTTGCAGCGGTCGGCTGAGGCGGACGGGGCTTTCAGGCACCTGAAGGCTCTGTTTACCTCGGCTCCTGTGTTGGCCCATCCGGATCCCTCTTTGGCGTTCATAGTGTAGGTGGACGCGTCCGAGGCTGGAATAGGAGCTGTGCTCTCTCAGCGCTCGGGTACGCCACTGAAGCTCCGCCCCTGTGCCTTCTTCTCTAAGAAGCTCAGCCCGGCGGAGCGAAACTATGATGTGGGGGACCGGGAGCTGTTGGCTGTCGTCAAGGCTTTGAAGGCGTGGAGACATTGGCTTGAGGGGGCTAAACACCCCTCTCATCTCTACTGACCACCGCAATCTGGAGTACATCCGGGCGGCGAGGAGAATGAATCCTCGCCAGGCAAGGTGGGCCATGTTTTTCACCCGTTTTGTGTTTACCCTCTCTTACAGACCAGGCTCCCAGAACGTTAAGGCAGACGCACTGTCCCAGCTGTATGACACAGAGGAGCGGTCCATGGATCCCACTCCCATACTCCCAGCCTCTTGTTAAGTGGCGCCGGTAGTGTGGGAGCTGGACGCGGACATTGAGTAGGCGTCACGTGCAGAGCCTGTTCCCCCTCAGTGTCCAGCTGGGCGTCTGTACATTCCGTCTGCTGTCCGCGACCGGCTGATCTATTGGGCCCACACGTCACCCTCCTCTGGTCATCCTGGGATCGGTCGGACGGTGCACTGTCTTAGTGGGAGGTACTGTTGGCCCACTTTAGCTAAGGATGTGAGGGTTTATGTTTCCTCCTGCTTAGTGTGCGCCCAGTGCAAGGCTCCTAGACACCTGCCCAGAGGTATGTTACAACCCTTACCCGTTCCACAACGGCCGTGGTTGCACCTGTCGGTGGATTTCCTAACCGATCTTCCACCTTCATAGGGTAACACCACGATCCTGGTCGTTGTGGATCCTTTTTCTAAGTCCTGTCGTCTCCCTCCTTTGCCCGGTCTGCCTACAGCTCTGCAAACTGCTGAGGCCCAGTTTACACACGTCTTCCGGCACTACGGGGTGCCTGAGGATACTGTATCTGATCGGGGTTCCCAGTTCACGTCAAGGGTCTGTAAGGCTTACATGGAACGTCTGGGGGTCTCGGTCAGCCTTACCTCAGGTTTTCACCCTGAGAGTAACGGGCAGGTGGAGAGAGTTAACCAGGATGTGGGTAGGTTTCTGAGGTCTTATTGCCAGGACCGGCCGGTGGAGTGTGCGGCGTTTGTGCCCTGGGAAGAGATGGCACAGAACTCGCTCCGCCACACCTCCACTAACCTTTCTCCCTTTCAGTGTGTATTGGGGTATCAGCCGGTTCTGGCTCCTTGGCATCAGAGTCAGACCGAGGCTCCTGCGGTGGACGACTGTTTCCGGCGCGCGGAGGAAACATGGGACGCCGCCCACGTCCACCTTCAGCGCGCCGTACTGCGCCAGAAAGTTGCCGCAGGCTGTCACCGCAGTGAGGCCCCGATGTTCGCACCGGGGGACAGGGTCTGGCTCTCGACCCGAAACCTGCCCCTCCCCCTACCCTGCCGGAAGCTGGTAGCGTTTTGTGGGGCCGTTTAAAGTCCTGAGGAGAGTGAACTAGGTATGTTATAGGTTACAGCTTCCCCTTGATTACCACATTAACCCTTCGTTCCATGTGTCTCTCCTCAGGCCGGTGGTGGCTGGCCCGCTCCAGGAGGCTGAGGTGCGGGAGGTTCCTCCGCCCCCTTTGGACATCAAGGGGGCCCCGGCGTACTCCGTTCAATCCATCCTGGATTCGAGACGTCGGGCGAGGGGCCTTCAGTACCTCTTGGACTGGGAGGGGTACGGTCTGGAGGAGAGATGCTGGGTTCCGGTGGAGGACGTGTTAGATCCTTCCCTGCTGCAAGAGTTCCACCGTCTCCATCCGGATCGCCCTGCGCCTCGTCCTCCGGGTCGTCCCCGAGGCCGGTGTCGACGCGCAGCTTGAGCCGCGCGTCAGGGTGGGGGGGTACTGTCACGACTTCTGCCGAAGTCGATGCCTCTCCTTGTTCGGGCGGTACTCGGCGGTCGACGTCACCTGTCTTCTAGCCATCATTGATCCATTTTTCATTTTCCTTTGGTTTTGTCTTGTCTTCCTACACACCTGGTTCCAATCCCATTCATTACATGTTGTGTATTTAACCCTCTGTTTCCCCTCATGTCCTTGTCAGATTGTTTGTTGTTATGCTCGTGATATTCGTTTGGTGCGCGACGGGTTCTTGTACCCACCTTTATTTTATTATGTACTTTGGTTTTGGAGGTTTTGTTTTACGTTATTAAACTACTCCATTTATACCAAGTTTGATTCTTCTGCGCCTGAGTTCCCTGCCACCTACACACACGGCATGACATATTGTTTCTTTTTTCATTCTGTTTTAGGTTGCCAATCAAGTTGTGCAGGCACTGCTCACCCAAAAGGTAGGAGTCTGGTTTCCAAAGCAACTGTGTTATAGAAATGTCTCAGAATTATACTAATATTAGATCCAATGATGTTGTTAGACATGTATGTAATACAGTAGCTCAAAACTTAATCTTACCATTCACTTTTTTTTTTAGACACTTCTCATTATCCCGTGTTAACTAATCAACTTTTATGGTGTCCATATTAGGACAGTCACACATCACTGTAAGTTCACACCTCTGCTTGTAATAACTCTCTCTCTGTTGTTCTTCCCCATGCAGGATCTGAGGGAGGAGTGTCTGAAGTTGCGGACCAGAGTGTTTGACCTGGAGCAACAAAACCGGACCATGAGTGTCCTCTTCCAGCAGCGAGTCCGACCTGCATCAGACCTGCTCCTGCAGGTAGGGACCTGTCCACTCATCTAGTCCCAGAACTACTATAGAACCTCATTGTTCCAGAACCATTATAGAACCTCATTGTCCCAGAACCACTACAGAACCTCATTGTCCCGGAACTACTATAGAACATCATTGTCCCGGAACCACTATAGAACCTCATTTTCCCAGAACCACTATAGAACCTCATTGTCCCAGAACCACTGTAAAACCTAATTATCCCAGAACCAATATAAAACCTCATTGTCCCAGAACCACGATAGAACCTCATTGAGCAACTATTGGCCATGACTCAGGTGTGCCTGACTGATGGAGTTAAAATAGCATTTCACTGCTATTAGTTTCAGTATTAGAACTATGTTGGTTCTTGTATTCAATATCGTTGAAGGCAACAGTGTGGATGTAAGGACATCTGATTCCGGAAGCATATTTGCTCACTTCAAACTTCTGAAGAGCAGCGATATTAGATCATCCATCTTTTTGTGATGGCGATGTGATCCTGAGTCCGGGGTCTGTGATATCATCATCGCTAAAAAAACAGTGTGCTCATGAACCATCCAACCTCCACAGAGCTGCGGGGCTCAGACAAGATCATTTGAGAAAGTACCGAGACTTGCGTCATCCATCCTGGGCTCTCTCGGGGGGACGGTAAAACCTCTCAACCAAATTACCTCTAGCGCACCAGACCTTGTGGCACGTAACACAGACATAGATGCTAGAGAGAGGGGAGGGTATGTGTGTGCGCCCGTGTGTGTATGTAGTCTGCCGTGGGTAGGAATGCACACTTACTGTAACGCAGAAATCATTTACTCCAGTCACTGCAGAGAGAGAGAGAGAGAGAAATATTGACAACCATGTCTGCTATAAAATGGCCGCATGGATTTTCCTTAATCTGATTTGCAGCTATGGCCATCCAGCTCTCGTTACCTTACCTCTTCTCAGAGCGGTGGGTGGAGGCTCTCAGACTGCCACGGTGTAAAGGAGGGAGATGTCGGGTGTGAGAGGGAGCTCAGGGGGATGGGGGTAAAGGGGACCTATAGAGGGCACAGATGGGTAATGAGACTCCTACTGGTCTTAATGAGAACATGTGGCTCAGAAAGGATGGATGAGAGGAGCTCAGGGGAGAGCTGAGTGCAGGTACTATGCAAGTCAACACATCCAGGTACTGTGCAAGTCAACACATCCAGGTACTGTGCTAGTCAACACATCCAGGTACTGTGCAAGTCAACACATCCAGGAACTGTGCAAGTCAACACATCCAGGTACTGTGCTAGTCAACACATCCAGGTACTGTGCAAGTCAACACATCCAGGTACTGTGCTAGTCAACACATCCAGGTACTGTGCAAGTCAACACATCCAGGTACTGTGCAAGTCAACACATCCAGGTACTGTGCTAGTCAACACATCCAGGTACTGTGCAAGTCAACACATCCAGGAACTGTGCAAGTCAACACATCCAGGTACTATGCAAGTCAACACATCCAGGTACAGAAACAAAGAAAGTTATAGTTGAAGAATAACTTTTTTTTATTGTTGACAATATCTGTAAAACAACAGCCTCCAGAACACTGGTATTGTTGAATAGTCCACAAACCATTTTAATGGATCTCGTTTAAGCAATGTTTGGATCAATAGACCCTCATCACGATTTGTTCAGGTGTTGACAAAATTCGAAAGGATATAAATGAGAATTGCAAAGAGCGAGCTGACGACAATCCTTTATCTACCTCAAGTTCAGGAGAGAGTATGCCCTCTGTCAGTCGCCCTCTGCTATGCTGACATATGGATAATTGAAAGTCACAGGCAACATTGTCCAGTGAAGGGTGCAATTTTGGCTGGAAGGGAGGCATTTTTGTCGTCCCAACAGATTGAGCGAGGCTGTGGATGCGCTATTTTTGTCCCAATTTAACCAGGGCATGAATAAAGTGAAATGTGTAATTGTTTATTAACTATTTAATAATATTTTGATTTAATAAACTAATACGTATGTTCTGGTTATCTCCTACAACAGTAAATGTTAGCTGTCTGTTCAGTAGAGCATTTGTGTTCAATATACAACGTGATCAACAAGACATTGAAGAGAGCAATATACCGTAAATCTATTTGCTTGTGTAGCAGGAGCCTCTGTCTCTGTCCCAAATGGTATCCTATTCCCTATATAGTGCACTACTTTTTTTTACCCGAACCCATAGCGCTCTGGTCAAAAGAAGTGCACTATGTAGAAAATAGGGTACCATTTGGGACAGAGCTGGCTTTTCACGAGGGAGTATGCCGGGAATGAGGATTTGTAGCAAGACATTTTTTCAGCAGTGAGGAAGTGAGATTTTATTATGAAGGAGGTGGATAGATTTGAAAGGTTTATGTCCAACCGATGTCTGCCAGCACATTAAACAACAAGAAAATAATTGACACTTGTGTAAGCGATAGCTAAATCAGGAGGCTTATAGGAGGCTTTTTTTTGGTATTTTTACATGGATTCCTCAAACAGACATTCATTTTATTGAACATCTCATGATTCTTTCATGGTTGTGGTTTTGTCGATATGTTTCAGGTTGTAAACCTTGTTTCTATTTCTGGGATTAGTTTCTCTATAAAGGTGGCTGTGACAACGACGACTAGTAATACAAGTGCTGAAAGAAGAGTATATGATTGATTGAGTCAATTAAAACATGAGTTTGAAATCAGTTCCCTTGCTACTTATTGTGCATAATTTCTCTTGAAGTAGCCTAACATTTTGCCCTCTAAAATGGCTGCAGGTAACCTTCTGTTTTTTTTTTATTATTATAAAAAACAATTCTTACCTTTATTTAACTAGGCAAGTTAGGGGTTTGCATCAAATAGTCGTTAGCGACAGTAGAGCAAGACATATTAATATTTCCTTTCAGTCAGAGTATTTAATTTCTACTGTTCTGGGAGTCGGTAATTAAATGTGTTATTGGCCCCTGGGGCCATCTTGAATTTCCCTGATAACGACTCACTGCTCTCTATTGAGATTGTGATTAGGAATACTGGGAATATGCGTGACCTGCTGTCGCCTTGTGTAATTTGGCATTTCACATGCTGCAAAGCTCTGTTTGTTGCAGTTCGGCCAGGTGTTTAGTAAGGTGTATAAGTAGCGAATAATAATTCCCTCCTTCCACTTATACAGCCTTATCAAAAGTGACAGGCGAGTGGTAATTGAGTTGACAATTATCCGTAAAAGTAGGTCCTGGTTGCCGTGGAAACTTCCAAGGCCCCTCCGGCAGGACGTAGTAGCTACGCAGTACCATTCAGTAATTTTCTGAATTTTGAAGGGCTTTTGCTCTATGGTTCCCCTCAAAGGGTTGCCTTTGCTGGAGTTTTGTTAACTGGACTGCCTGCACTGTATTCCTACTCTGGTTAATGTAGTAGCAGTAGTACGAGAGCCATGTTGAGTCTTAGCTTAGCCAATTCCCTGCTATACGTTACCTGTAAACTCTGACTAAGGGAAGACCAAGCCTTGAGTGCAGAGTCAAACGTAGATTAGGTAGTAACAGAGAAGGTGAGCTTCCTCAGTGTGCCTCCGTCCTTGGCTAGATCACACTTCCACGCGGTCGGGTACAGTGAGGCTAGCCCTAAGAGACACAGAGATGGGGGAGCTGTCCGCCCCCATGTCCCCACTCCCTCTCCCCACCCCTCCCCATCGGAGGCCTTGTGACACTATTGACTGAATCATTGATGACTGTGCTGAGGAGGTGTAATCCTGCACCCCTACGATAACATCAGCCCCCCCTTCTCTTCTCCTGACACTCAACCACTCCCATCCCCCTGTGTGGACAGCCTATACCCTGGAGAGGAGCGATATGGCTTCAGAAAGGACTACATTTCTATTACGGGCTTTATGGTGAGAGAGACATCATCTGGCATGTTAAGTCCACTGTAAAGTACAACCTGGACTGAGTCAGCTACAGGGGAAGAATTCTCATCTACATATAAACTTTAGGTCATAATGGGAAGTTTAGCAGTATTCAAGAAAATACTTGGTTTAGAACAAGCTGCAGTAGGTATATTTTGCCTCCGTTAATTCACAGTTATGTACATGATATGAATATGATATTCAACTACAAATAAGCAGAACGTGTTTTAAAACCTTTTCATTTAATTACTGTCACTTATCATTAATTCTTACATTTTAAGTCTTTGCATAAATGTGTAAGCAATAAACAATAATATAGTCTATGTAACAATTTGATTATACCTAATAAACTAATTGAAAACTATTTAGCATCAAATGTGCATGAACTGTGCAAAAAAAGGGATGAAATAAAATTGATTAGAGGCTCAACATGCGGTTTATATACTGTACTACATTCCCATTTAATCCAGTTCAAACAGCTCTATCATTATTTCTATATTTCATAAGTTAACTGACGATGGAGAACAAGAGAGCACATTGCGTCTAATCCTTTTCCACATCCCCATCGATCGCGTATCAGACCGCTCTGGACCAAATTGACTTGGGCCAAGTTATAAAATACGGAGCATTCCACCGAGATGACCTCAAGGTTCAGAATTTCCAGAAAATAGTCAAATAGCCTATTAGCTGTGAAAGAGAGTATTGATGTCCCTCCAGGTCCCTGCTAGCACACAATATGCTGTACAGTACTAGAGAACCAGACAATACGTAATGAGCGCATTACATGGTCACCATTCATGAAAATAAAATATATACTGTCAAAATTGAGTATATTCATTTAAACAATTAAAACAATGGTTGTCTCCAGTTGCTGCCGATACACAGCACTGCATGATGGGTTGAGCAATTTCAACTCAATTGAAATTTCACACACAAACACCGTTTTTCTTCTTCTATCCTCATGGGGACCTAAAATGTATTTCCATTCAGAATCCTATTTTCCCTTAACCCTAACCCTAGTTGTAACCCTAACCCTAACTCTAAACTTAACCCCTAAGCTTAAAATAACCTTTGTCCTCTTCGGGACGTGGGTATTGTCTCCACGTGGGAGAATTTTCCTCGTTTTACTGTCCTTGTGGGAACTTAATGGGATTTTAGATCCCCACACGGTTAGAAGAACCAACCCACACACACACACACATGCACATGAAAATACAAACCAATTACTTTTACAAAAACACATTGGAAATCAATATGATTTAATCCATTAGAATGTTGCCATTATAGCCTATCATCGTTTAGCTGGTCTGCAGGATAGTCAGTGTCTCCTTAAACTCAGTCTAAATGGGGCTGAGATTACAGAAAGAGAAACAAGAGGGAGGATTAATTTGGCACTCTAAGGAGATAAAGGGGTCATCTAAATCACATCTCCAGTTTACATCCATGTTCCCTTAAACTAGTTCCAATTCGCTCTAATTTGCACATATAAATGCATCTACAATTAACAGCACCACTTGGAACTATTTCTATCCATTCCCTGTGTTTCGCAGTGGGTGGCTCACACACAAGCAAGCCTTTGCAGCTTTTCAAACTTGATCAATACAAATGCAATGCATTGAGATTCCATGTCAAGTCAACCAAAACGTATGTCCTGGGAAGTGTTTCTTTAGCCTAAGGGACGCCATATGGTGAAGATATATGTATTAGCTGGTGTTCTACTACTAAAGCCTCACTTCACATTGCATGACGTGTGTTACACTAGTGCAGCAGTCATCACAAATGTTATATAACATATTGAGCCTTGTAATGAAGGTGACCTACCTGTAAATTCCTGGGAGGTCTTCAGGTGGCTTTGGTTAGTTGCTTTCAGTGAGATTGTGACTATTGATCCTCTGACAGCAGTCTGTGGATGTTCTGAACACAATGTTCAAGTAGCAATTATCAATGCCCAAGGCTGGGTTTATGAAACAAAGGACTAGGATTGTTATCCCTGTCATCATGAATGCATTTTTTCTTGGAGATTCAAAAGAAACTGGTTACAAGGGGCTGTCATCCCAAGTAAAAGGAATATGGCTTCCAGGAATATGGTTTCCACTGTAGATACACTATTGCGTTGTATTTATATCTATCTCTATGGCTTTCACACTGCGTTTGCAGGAAGGCTTGTTAGCTCGAAGCCTCCAGGACCCCAGGGCTCGGCCGGTGTGTTGATCACTAGCACTGGGACTGATTTTATTTCAAGCTTTTTCGACTTATTGTCTGGCTCTCTGTTTCTTTGTTGGATCAGTGGACTCATGTAGTGAGCCGGTGTCTTCATTGCTAAAGGCTATTTTTGGAAGGTCACCTCCGTACTGTAGCTCTGTCCCTGTTACTCAGTGTAACGGTAGATAGCACATACAAACTCTAGAATGGCAAAATCTTGCATCGGAATCTCACACTTAAACAGGTGGTAACATGAAGGATGTTTGTATGAAATAATGGATAATGTGATACTATGGTTTGGCCTTGGGCAAGGAGTTTGAGATCAGTGCTTCCTGAATGACATAGCTGTGCAGCAGAGAGTTTACGAGGTGTGAAACTGTTGTTTAATAAACATGTTCCGAGTGTCCTCTGTGATTTAGTAGAGGAGTAGCTTTATACTCAAGGAGCCATCTCGGTAGTCTGAGTAGTAGAACAGAGATGATGTGAGGTAGAAATTGCATTTCTATTGTTGTACTGAGTAAGAAAAGAGAAACGTATATTAGGCTCGACCTGTCATATTGTATACTCTCTCCCTGTCTTTTTTTATTCAGATATACTTCATTTATGTTAAAGGAACAACTATTGATGTCATGCAAATAATCATTTTCATAACTTTCAAATGATTGGGATTAATTGTGGAGGACACTGGAGGAAGACTATAGATGGATTTAAGCTAATATACCATACACTAAAAGTTCCACAAGGTGACTCTCATCGCTGCAACGATGAGAGTCGTTGCAGCGGTTATGTCGGTTATGTTCATCTAGAGTGGGCGTACACAGCACGGGAAGGAAAGTTAGTGCAGAGTACAGGAATCTGGCAATTGTATTTCATTATCGAGATGGAGAAATTAAAATAGATAGCGCAGGAGAAAATATCCTCCCTCAACGAGCATTAAAGTTGCCTTTGGAGGGGAATGTGGCATAAATCGAGTGTTTTGTTACAGCACGTTTGCCGTTAAGTAGATCCGAGCACGGGGAACCGGGCAGTAATTAGGTTGGAGGATTAATATGTGAAAATGTATTTGGTTTTGTATCCTTCCCCTGTGAACGGAAACCAAAGAAAGTAATGGATCGCAAAATAGTGTTTGAATATGAATACAAAAATCAAAGGAATCCCTCGCTCCCCAATGCAATTATTTCCCATTCACATGAATTATTCTTAACAGATGACATTAATGACATTGAGTCTAAGACTATTGAAGAGTGCCCTGCATACGATCTCAGTGGAGGGAGAAAGAGGTTTACTTTCAAGCCCTGGGAAAGTACGGCTGAACCAAAGCGTTTTTGCGACCTGCTCAAATGTGTTTTTTTTGTTGTTGTTTTTTCGTTGTGAGATTTGAATGAAAATGATTTATGTTTGACGGTAGACTTTCTATTGTGCATTCATTAATCTACTACTGGAAAGGTGTGATTGATACAGAACACCAATATGAAATGCAAAATAGCATGCAATATAATATAGTTGTTTGTTTGCCACATTCTTCTGTACAGTCGAATGTGTCAAATGCCTTGTCTATGTAGTTGATATATTTATGTATGTAGTAGAGACATTCAGTAAGACCTTGTGCTTTCTTGTCCTTTCAGAAACTCCACTCTCGGATCATGGATTTGTCTGCCTCTGATCTCCTCCTGGAGCCGGAGAGGAGCAAAAGCTTCCTGCTATCCAGGAACACTGACTCTCCACCTCATGTAAGATTGATGGAAAACAAACCAATGGCATGTTCTTTTCCCCCCAGCCTCACCCATATGTATTGTCCAGGCATCAGAACAGACGTATAGCCCAGAGGAATCATCAGGGAGGATTAAAATACCAGATCTAACTATTTGGGGATTTGATCTGCTGCTCTCGGCAAGCAGAGTTGGCAGTATCACATTCTTAAAGGTATAAATCCTTGTCATATTACCAGAGGACCATCGATTGAGGCTCGTCTTCAGTAAAAATGAGTCTGCGGGATAGTGTAGAACATTAGTCATGTTATATATTATGTATTAAGGTCTTAAAATGAATTCACTCTGGTCTTGTGTCCTTTTACTCCTTGAGGGCCCAACCTGATAAACCTTCATATATAGTATAGAAATGTGGCAAAAAAAATGTGTGAAAAATGTATGGTGTAATAATGTTGAAATCTGTTAATGTATTCATGTGTTTGCGACAAGGTAATGAGTTAGGGAAAAGAAGCCGCGCAAATGTGATATACTTGCAGTACAGATTGGTACAGATTTCCTGGGGCAATTAGTTCGCTTCCTATTATCTCTCTGACTGAACAGTTGATTAGAATTCTGAATCGACATTTGTTTGGACAGAATTGTGGAATAGGACTGATGCAGAAAACATCTGTTGGGGAGATTGCTTCTGAAAGTATGATTGATCATTTGCATCTCACTGGCTAATTACAGAGTCGAAGCAGTAGCTTTCGTAACACTTTACAGGAATACTGAAAACCCCAGAAAGTCTCACACATAAAATATCAGCCACCGGTAATCTAACTTAAAACAGTCAATAGACATGCAAAAGACCCAGTTTTTTTTAACATGAATGTACAAAGACAAAAGCGGTGTGTGTGTTTGGACAGCCTTGTAAAATGCACCAGCGACTCAATATTGCATAGTCATAGATTGCCGGCCATATTCTTACCTTCTGACACCATTACCATCTCATATGACCCTGTGAAGCTCTCTGTGACACGAGCCAACCCGCTCGCCCCTGTTCACCCCTGCCACCTGTCCTCCAGCTGTTCCCTTATCTCCCTGGATAATTGGCTTTCACTGGAGCCCATCAGCTGTCGCCCCTAGCTCCTAACCTTAGCCATGCTCCTCCCCTGGCATCAGCCCTGTGTCTATGTCCCAGACTAGATTTGAAGCCATTCAAGACATAAACACTGGAGAGTGATGGGGAAAGCCTTTCAGTTAAAATACAATATAACACGCTGTACGGGTCCAGACCCAACTCTATAGCTTCTAGACTGAGAAGCTGAAGTAAGGCTTGTTAATCAGAGTTTTTGTAGTGTTTTCCTGCATCTCTCATAATTGTCTCTACCTTCTCTACCTTAATCCCCTTTATCCAGACTCATTAATGTATGTGGCACTAAATCGTGACTAATGGTGTCTTTGGAATCCATCCTGCAGGATGTCCAACTGAACGGAAAGGTGGGACTTCCTGTGGCCAAGTGTCTGAGCCAGCGGAGTCTGACGGTGCAAGCGCCAGTCTACCCACGCAGCAGCTGTAGCAGCAGCGAGCTGTCCCTGTCTAGCGCCTGCAGTGAATACTCCAGTGGCTCCTACACCTGGAATGAAGGACGCTCCTGTGGGAAAATGGTACGATGACCAGACCAACCTCTCCTCACTCTGTCTCTGTGTGTGTGTCGGTCTCTGTCTCTCTCTATTTTTCTTTGTCTCTGTCGCTCTCATTTATGAACTTTATCAATGTGGGGTTTCAATCAGCTGAAATTTTTTTTGAAGTAACACATAGCTGAACACTACCGGTCAAAAGTTTTAGAACACCTACTCGTACAAGGGTTTTCTTTATTTTACTATTTTCTACGTAGTGAAGACATCAAAACTATGAAATAACACATATGGAATCCTGTAGTAACCAAAAAAGTGTTAAACATATCAAAATATATTTAATATTTGAGATTCTTCAAATAGTCACCTTTGCCTTGATGACAGCTTTGCACACTCTTGGCATTCTCTCAACCAGCTTAATCTGGAATGCTTTTTCAGTAGTCTTGAAGGAGTTTCCACATATGCTGAGCACTTATTGGCTGCTTTTCCTACACTCTGAGGTCTGACTCATCCCAAACCATCTCAATTTGGTTGAGGTTCGGGGGATTGTGGGGGCCAGGTCATCTGATGCAGCACTCCATCACTCTCCTTCTTGGTAAAATAGCCTTTACACAGCCTGGAGGTGTGTTGGGTCATTGTCCAGTTGAAAAACAAATGATAGTCCCACAAAGCCCAAACCAGATGGGATGGCGTATCGCTGCAGAATGCTGAGGTAGCCATGTTTGTTAAGTGTGCCTTGAATTCTAAATAAATCACAGACAGTGTCACCAACAAAGCATCCCTACACCATAACACCTCCTCCTCCATGCTTTATGGTGGGATATATACATACAGAGATCATCCGTTCACCCACACCGCGTCTCACAAAGACATGGCGGTTGAAACCAAAAATCTCCAATTTGGACTCCAAACCAGAGGACAAATTTCCACCCATCTAATGTCCATTACTCGTGTTTCTTGACCCAAGCAAGTCTTTTCTTCTTATTGGTGTCCTTTAGTAGTTGTCTTGCAGCAATTTGACCATGAAGGCTTGATTTATACAGTCTCCTCTGAACAGTCAATGTTGAGATGTGTCTGTTACTTGAACTCTGTGAAGCATTTATTTGGGCTGCAATTTCTGAGGCTGGTAACTCTGATGAACTTATCCTCTGCAGCAGAGGTAACTCTGGGTCTTCCATTCCTGTGGCGGTCCTCTTGAGAGCCAGTTTCATCATAGTGCTTGATGGTTTTTGCGACTGCACTTGAAGAAACTTTCAAAGTTCTTGAAATGTTCCATATTGGCTGACCTTCATGTCTTAAAGTAATGATGGACTGTCATTTCTCTTTGATTATTTTAGCTGTTCTTGTCATAATATGGACTTGGTCTTTTACCAAATAGGGCTATCTTCTGTATACCACCCCTACTTTGTCACAACACAACTGATTGGCTAAAATGCATTAAAGAAGGAAAGAAATTCCACAAATTAACTTTTAAGAAGACACACCTGTTAATTCAAATGCATTCCAGGTGACTACCTCACGAAGCTGGTTGAGAGAATGCCAAGAGTGTGCAAAGGGTGGATGCTTTGAAGAATCTCAAATATAAAATATATTTTGGTTAACACCTTTTTGGTTACTACAGGATATGTGTTATTTCATTTTTTTTTTTATCAAAGCATTAAATATTTAGCTTGAGACATAACCCAAAGGGCTTAGTATCTCCATTAGACCATGTGAAAGGAAGTAAAACAAATTGCAGACTGAGTAACAGCTCAATAAATTAATCAGATGACTCCACAACCAACTCTGTTGTTTAGATTGAGAGTGGGCCATGATCACAAATCCTCTGAGAAGTACTACAGGTGCTTGAACTTATGTTCATGCTTGGATTGCTGTTGCACAGCTCAATTTAGCTGAATTTTTGAATGATGTGTCTGTCTCTCAATCTCCCTCTGTCCTCTCTGAGTTTTCTAATAACTTCTGTCTCTCTATATTTCTCCTGCAGTCCTCTCTGACGTGGGAGAAGAGGTTGAGCCTGGGTTCCTCGGCCCCAGGGAACATCTGCGCCCCCCTGGAGGAGCAGCTCCCCATGAGGAGGAAAGAGAGCCACATCCTAGAAGGCCTGCGGAAGCTCCAGAGGAGAAAACCAAAAGGCTCCTCATCCTCCTGGGTCTCCAAGTCGGGCGACAAGGACTGCATGAACTCTAATGAGGGTATCTACTCTCTGGGGATTAAGAGTGGGAGCAAGGGAATCTCCAAGCCCACTTATGTGGGAAGGACCACTGTCTCAGGGGTGGGGGGCAAAAAGTTTGTGTACGACTCTGATGATGCGGACGACGAGTCGCTACATTCGACGTACTGCAGACGAGACTGCGTCCCCAGTAAGGACGGAGGCTGGATGTACTTCAGGAAGCTGTCGCACAGCGTCTCGGACAGTGTGTGTAGCTGGGATGGGCTGCAGGACAGTGGCATAGTAGGGGATGGTAACTGCAGCAGGGGTATGACGAACCCGCCCAGCTATAACTCCAAGGAGCAGCCAGAAAAACTCAAAAGCTTCATCAACAATTTCCTCTCCGGGGGGCGGACTTCGGCTGTTCTAAACCCCTCCCTGTTGCACTTTGACATCAGCCCCACAGAGGCTGAATGTCCCCTCCACCTCTCAGACACCGACCCTGAGGATCTGCACTCTGAGGTCAGCGACCACCACTCGCCTGTTAGCCAGAGAGCTGAGCAACTGCAGAAGGACATCAAGAGGCTCTCAAGAGATTCTGACAAGCTGCTTCCCGTACAATGCTTGAGGAGGGAACCTGGCCGTACTCAGTCTGCTGACGGAAGGCCCAGGCCTTACAGCCTAATCAAGGAACAAAAAGGGGCTAACACCCAGTCTGAGGAGAGTATCATGGCTATATTCGATGCAGACGGACAGCCCATTGAACTCAGTGCTCAGCAGTCCTCTTTGGGTGCTGGGGCTCGGAAAGAGATTCCTGGGAGGAAGGAAAATGGGGTTGCTGAGTATGCAGCACTGTCGCCTCATGATAGGCCCATTCGTCACAAAGTAGGCAACAACGGCAGCAATAGCAGGGAGGGAAGCCCAGAGAGGCTACAAATGCACGTCACTCCACTGCGGAAATTGATAAAGCCACCTTCCAATCGATCCAACAAAGGCCACTCTGTCCCTCCCATGAACAATGCTTCCACCAGCCCCAAGGCCATCAGCTCAAAGATCCCCAGCAGCCGGGGGAAAGGATCTCCACTGAAGGTTTCTAAGGTCTCCACCATGGAAACAAGCAACAGTGGACCAACCTCCGGATTCACAGCTCAGGAGTCAAAGTCCCCTTCTTCTCCTCTGGTCAAGATGTCCAGGTTCATCAAAGCTCCAGGCTGCACTACAAGCCCCAAGGCAGTGATCAACAAGTTTCCTGGCAGGAATGACTGGACAAAGGGCTCCTCATCTAGTGTTCCAACCAGCTCCCCACACCTCCCAAGAAGGCATTTGGACCACGTTGACTACAGGGAACAGCCAACCAGAGACAGACACTGTGAAACCAGCAGCAAAACTGAACTCAGGTCCCCGTCTCCTCCCCCGCCCCCTGGCCGCACCACCTCCTTACTTATCAGACCAAACTACGATGGGTCACCTCAAGCACTTAAACCAGGGGCTCAACCATCCACGCCGACAACCGTGAGGGGGCCACCCCCGAGTTATCATCCCCCGCCTGTACCAAATATGAAACATTTATTACCACCACCACCCTACAAGGGGCAAGATACCATAGACCTGGACGCAGGCTACGGTACCGCAATCGCACCTCAGAAACTGTTGGACAAGTCGAGCCAGCAGCACCCTGCTTCAAATGAGACCCCCTCTAAAGGCACTTCGAAACGGGTCCCCACAAAACTCTACCTCCCCTCCTCAGCCTCAGGGCATGTGCCTGATCACCCTGAAAATGTACCTAAAAGCTCAAAGAATGTTCCTCCTCCCTTATACAACTCTCAACGTGGCTCTTCGCTTCAAAGCACATTTACAAGTAAGAAAGGTACCAATGACAGTAGACATTCTATGTCGTATAAGTCCTCTAGTAGTTTTCCTGTAACTCTGCAGGGCCACCCTCAGTGTCCAACAGAACCTCACAGTAGTATGACTCAACCTCCCCAGGCTGTAGCAATCCCACCCGGCTCTGGAACTAGCACTCAAAATTCCTGTGAAAAAGCGTCAAAGACACGCATTCCTATGGGCTTCAAAGCTTTTGTGAAATCGCCCCCTTCACTGCAGAAAGGCTCCACCACGATACCAGGAAAGCAAGAGAAGGAACACATCAACTCGGTCTCCAAAGAGACTGTGACTTCAAATGCTTTCGTCCCGTGTGACAGTTTTCAGGCAGTGTATGTTGATTCATTAGCCATGACTTCCATCATAGAGACTAAGGGTGAGGTCCAGTGCATCATTCAGGAAGAGGAGGAACACACCTCTGAGTTAGCAGAGCAGGGGGTTGGTGACAAGTCGGAATGTGACAGTAGACTGTTCAAGAGGTCCACATCTGTCACGACCAAACCTCACCTAAAGCCTGTCCTGGGGATGAATGGGGCGAAAGCGCGCAGCCAGAGTTTCAGCACCCACTACATGGAAAAACCCAACATCAGCGTGTTGGACGGACATGTGAAGATTCGAACCCAGATCATCACCAACTCTGGAGAGAGGGGGAACTCGCTAACAAGGCAGAGCTCGTTTGTTGAGGGTTTACAGATTAAACCCAGTAGCGGATCTGGGGAAAGTCCAGTCCATTGCCCCAGCCACAGGCTGAGCCACTACGGAGGTATGACAGGCTCAAACAGCCACCAGGGTCTTCCGGAGAGAGCCTCCAAATCGGGATTCACCGGTGAAGGGCCACGGAGCAC